>NC_018308.1:0-50319 GCF_000234665.1 Leishmania mexicana MHOM/GT/2001/U1103
CCCTAACCCTAACCCTAACCCTAACCCTAACCCTAACCCTAACCCTAACCCTAACCCTAACCCTAACCCTAACCCTAACCCTAACCCTAACCCTAACCCTAACCCTAACCCTAACCCTAACCCTAACCCTAACCCTAACCCTAACCCTAACCCTAACCCTAACCCTAACCCTAACCCTAACCCTAACCCTAACCCTAACCCTAACCCTAACCCTAACCCTAACCCTAACCCTAACCCTAACCCTAACCCTAACCCTAACCCTAACCCTAACCCTAACCCTAACCCTAACCCTAACCCTAACCCTAACCCTAACCCTAACCCGCACAGCTGCACACATGCGGTCAGAAAAGTAGAATGTAGCGAGGTGCATTCAGATCAAACTGATTGCCGGTGCTATTTTCCTGCCTTAGTGTGCTCACTGCCGGCGGTTTAGGGATAGCGCTGAGTTCAATACCTCATTATGAATGTCGGGAGGCGCTGCGAGGTCAGGTTTTTGCTTTGCTAGCCGTGTTCGGGACTCTTATAATCAAAAGCAGCCTGGCATCGAGGGCGGTAAGGTCAGCTTATATCGCCGACTGGCTGTTTTCTGCGCAGGACCTGGGCACTGAGTCGCCCCTGCCGCAAAGCAACGGCCAAGCGCCGATCAAAGAGAGCCATCGGCGGGGGAAGGAGGTTAGTGCGAGTTTTCTTTGGCAATTGTGAAGGATGTGCAACCGAAGCTGTGGGTGGTGTGTGGTTTCATGGGCTTGTATTCGTGTGCTTGCGCCTGCCTTATCTTTTTTCTCCTTAGCGTGTCTGGAAGCTGATTGCATTGAGTTGTCCTTTTCTTTTTGTGGTGTGGAGTAAGCGCTTGTTTCTCTTCCCGCAAGCGGCAAAGGGATTTGTTCGTCATCTGATGGCAGCGGTCGGATCGCATATCACGGTCTGTGCAGTATGTGTTGCGATGGACCTAGGTTTCACTTTGCGATTAGGGCGACGACGGACATTGGTGGTTGTGGCCGAGGTGTGGGCAGTTTTGATGGCAAAGAGATGTTGCCTGGTCCTCTTTTTATGCTGGTCGCAAGTCAGCTTCTGTTGCTCATAAAAAAATCGACTCAAAAGCATAGATGAAACGGGGGTGGTTCATTTTCTGCTTAATGGGGTTGAATCGAAACTGTAAGAAGTGTTGATATGCATGTGCAGCGAGATTCTCGGTGTGTTTCGTTGGCAGTGGTATGTGGCCTCCTTTGTGGTGTAGTGATGTTACCAGTATGTTACCTCTTTTTGAAGTTGTATCCTCAGTATCTGGTTATTCGGAACTGCGTAGGGGTAATGAAGTCCGCAAGGCTTGCGGATGAATGTCATCTGCGAGTGTGGAACGAGAGTCTTTCCTGCTGCGGATATGGTCGTTCTTCTCAGTTTCCCTCTTTTGGTGCGTGGGGTTAGATTGTCAGTTAGTTTTCACGGTAGACTTTTTGTTGTCTTAGGTTGTACTACGAGCTGCTATATTTGTGCTGGCCTGCTTACACTTTTTTTTTCTTTTTGTTGTTGGAAGGAGAGTGAGGGGCTGCTGTTGATGTTTCGAAAGACGCTCGGCTTGTGTCAGTCATTGCAGTGTTCCGTTGCGAGAGGGGTGTTGTCTGGAGTCGTTGCGTTTCGCAGCTCACTCTTAATGAGGAGGCGCAGGGGCCTTTGAGCTCGGTTGTATATAACTGCAGAGAAGTCTCATCGAAGATATGCGTAAGAAGCTGCCCTAATGTTTGTGGTGTTGCCGTTCTGACGATAACGCAAAGAGTGAAGAGGGAAAAAGTATAGAAAAAGAGATATGTTTTTATGGAGAGGAAGAAGTGGCCGTTTAGAATTCGAATTACAAGCTTCTCTTTAGCGTCTTTTCTTTCGTAGCCACTGCTCGTTAGCATTGAGCAATATTCCTTCTTTTTCAATCTGTCTCGTGATTTTTCATTTATCCACTCACTGTGACAAGGAGGTTTGTCCTGTGAAAACGGTGCTTTTTTTTCGTTTATTTCCATCTGAGTTGCGGTACTCGATGCACAAGGAAGAGAAAAGGCACCGTGTATTCGGCGAGACTGAAGATATAAAAGGGTGCTGTTGTGATTTGGTTCACAAACCACATGTACTGCCCTCCAGGATAGTGCCGTAACCGGTTGTAAAAACAGCGGGAGAATGCCAAGTGTCTTGTTCTTCTCTGTGGGCATCACCCTCATGTTCTCCCCTTTTTTTTACGGTAGAGCGGTTGGTTTTTTTTCCTTTTCTGGTTATGTGTGTGCAAGTATAGCTTTCAGCGAAAAGGCTTCTGTGCTCTCCTGCTGTTTGATGCGAAAAGCAGCCCCCGCAGTTATTTATTCGGATTACCCGCAGGTGTGGTTGAGCACAGGTTGTTTGCCTTTTTTCTTACTGCTTTTCTTTTTTTTGCAGGCTGAGCAGCTTCCACGGTCTTGGTTTGCGCGATGCACAATCATGCGGATATTAGTGCTATCGAAACTTCAAAGGCTTTGCGTTTTTTGAGTCTTCTAGTGAGGATGCGGCCATGATGTCAGCGGGATGCTTAAATGGAGAGTAAGGCAGGGTATTGTAGCCGTTGCCGCTTTCTCGTCCTAAAGATCGGACATGTGCATGCGGGTAGCTCTTAAATTGTAATACTCGATTGAGACAGGAAGCGTTCCAGTTTTTAAAGCGTGTTTGGCATGTTGGTTTTGTGTTCGCTTCGGTGGGATATGAGGGCGTTGTCCTTTTATTTTTTCGGTGCAGGTTTTTCTACCATGAAACGGGTCCTGAATTTGTGCCGTTTAGCACGAGTAGTGGGCTGGCTGCCTTCATCTTGTGTGCGTCATTTTGTTGCTGATACATACCGTTGTCCAAGATGCTGGTCTCTGAAGTTCTGCGTCTCTGCTCATGGCTAGACGCCGTGCGTCACTTCCTGTTATTGTCGCCTCTAAACACACGAAAACGAAAATGGAATGTTTTGTAGAGCATATACATGTGCGTGGAACGGCCTTTGTGTAGTGGCAAATCATGAGATTTTTTTCCTATTGTTACCCATTATGCTTGGTAGTGTGCTACTTTGAGATACCTTTGTGTGGTTTATATATATATATATATTCTTCTCACTTTGAAATTATGTGCTTCGCCGCGAAGGGCTATGCTCAATGTAGCTTTTTTTTTCTTTTGGCAAGGAACTACCTGTGCGATGCGTTGTTGCAGCGTTGAGGCGGTAATTCTGTTGATGTATGTCTTAGTGTGTAGCTCTGCCGAAGGTATAATCTCTTCTTGTTGCCACAAAATTATTTTCGTGCGTTGTGGGAGGCCAAGGGATAGAAGTGGCAGCCTTCATTTTCTCGTTAGCGTGCTTGCTCGTTTGTGTCTTGCATCAGGTGAGAAACTGTCCTTTACGTACATTGGTAGGGGTGTTACTGCTTCGGAATTGAAAATGGGAATGAACGTTGGAATGTAGGCGTCAGGCTTCCGACTCTTTAGTTTCTGTTTCAGCTACGCTCAGTAATGTTAGATTGGTTTCCAAGCAAAAAGAAGAGGACTTTTATTATTCTCGCTTCGGTGAAAAGGGAAAGAAGCCGTGACTATTGTTCTAGAGGAACTGTGAAGCGGCATGAGCGTTGCATGTGACCTGTTTTTTGCTGAGGACGGAATGTGTGTGCATTTCTTCTTCAGTGTCAGCTACATGATTGGGACCCCAAGGGAAAGCTATCGGTAGAAATGCTTACTTTTTGTCTCCGAGCACTTGTGCTTTGATAAACGCATGCAGGTCTTTTTTGTTTAGTTTTTTAGGGCTTTCGAAAAAAAAAAACAAGAAAAAGGCCAGGACGATCGAAAAACGATATGATGGGGAGGAATGAGTGAAAGGACTCTCCCTCATTCCACTGACACGCTGCACCAGGCGCTTATCTTCTCTTTACCTGATAACGTTCTTGTTTCAGATGGATAGGAACGACGTCGTTGTAGCCGCTTCAGTGTTCCTCCACCCATCTTCCTGATTACCGAACATGGCAGGGGTTTTTGAGCCCCGGAAAAGGGGAGCGCGTAAGTCCACTTATTTGTGAGCAGTGGTGACGAGGGCATGAGTGGAAGGACGCCAGTTGAGTATACACTTTCAGCGGAGTAGGAAACGCGCCTGTTAGGAAGAGTGGAGAACACGTAGTAGAATGCATCATGCTTATCTTGGTACATCATGTTTCTCTCCTTTTCTTCTCACTCATTGTCCTCTATATTTTCTGCTTCTACCAGTGCGCCTTACATTGTTGTGCTCGTTCACGGTCACGAATCGCAAGCGTGACCCTTCCCAAGACTCTAGCCGATTCGCAGGAGGAAGAAAAGTTTAAAATGGCTAAACTAGTACTGCCGGATGATCCGGCCTCGATGGATGGCCACCTAATTTGCACATTGCTAGAGGTCAAAGAGGCCCATGGTCTTGCTCAGGATGAAGTCGACAGGCGCCTTCACGAGTTTGGTAAAAATGGGTTTCCTACGGGGCCTTCAACGCCCTTCTGGAAGCTAGTTGTTGGTCAATTCGAGGACACACTTGTGCGCATTCTACTCCTGGCGGCGTTTGTGAGTTTCTGCTTGGCGGTTCTGGAAAACAACGTGATGGACCTCGTGGAGCCGTTTATTATTTTGCTGATTTTGACCCTGAATGCTATTGTTGGTGTTTGGCAGGAAGACCGAGCTGAAAAAGCAATTGATGCCTTGAAAAACTTCGTTCCTGAAACAGCTGTTGTTGTTCGTGAGGGCGTGACGCAGACGATCCTGGCAGAAAATCTTGTCCCTGGAGATATTGTCGAGGTCGCTGTTGGGGATCGCGTCGCTGCCGATGTTCGGCTGTTAACGCTGGAAAGCACGACGCTGCGCGTTGATCAGTCGATTTTGAACGGCGAGTCGGTGGAAGCCATGAAGCAGGTGGAGTCGGTTCGTGGCAACCGGGAGCGGTTTCCTTCGAGCATGGTTTACCGCGGCACTGCCGTTGTGTATGGCAAGGCCCGTGGTGTCGTTGTGCGCACTGGCACATCCACTGAGATGGGCTTTATCGAGCGTGATGTGCGTGAGCAGGAGGAAACAAAGACGCCGCTGCAGCTGAAGCTGAACGAGTTCGGCGTTCTCCTATCAGGGGTAATTGGTTACATTTGCCTTTTCGTGTTCGTGGTGAATCTCCTCCACTGGTTCAGAACCCACACGCCGACCACTGAGGAGTCCTGGTTTGAGCGATACATTCAGCCCACCGTTCATTCGCTGAAGGTGGCCGTCGCGTTAGCTGTCGCGGCTATTCCTGAGGGCCTACCAGCAGTAGTCACAACGTGTCTGGCGCTTGGTGCACGCAAGATGGCGCGACAAAACGCTCTTGTGCGCGATCTACCGAGCGTCGAAACCCTTGGTCGATGCACCGTAATCTGCTCTGACAAGACGGGAACGCTAACGACGAACATGATGTCCGTGTCGGAGGTGGTGACAATGGAACCGTCTGGTAAAGCCCACGAGTACAGTGTGCATGACTCGAGGTTCAACGTCGTGGCGGCCTCCGTTTCGCACAGGGGCACTCCTGCCGGTGACGTGCTCGGCAACGACGCCGCACTGGACATGGTGGCCACGATTGCCACCTTGTGCAGCGATGCATCGCTAATCTTCGGCACGCGCTCGGCGGAGGTGGAAAAGGTAGGGGACGCCACCGAGGCAGCTCTTCTGGTGATGAGTGAAAAGCTCTACCACAGTGCGGCGTGGAATGGGGTGGACGGTGCGCATTTGCCGGTCGACCGGTGCAGATCCTTGAAAAAGAAGCTGTGGCTCAAGAAGGCGACGCTGGAGTTTACGCGCTCTCGCAAATCGATGAGTGTGTGTTGCACGTCGACCGCGGACGCACGCGTTCATAGCCTCTTTGTGAAGGGTGCGCCGGAAGAGATTCTCAAGCGATGCACTCGTATCATGTTTAAGGATGGTCGTATCTCACCTCTCACACCGAAGATGGTGAATACCGTGACGGCGAACATCGATCGCATGTCCGGCACTGAGGAAGCCCTCCGCTGTATCGCGTTTGCCTTTCGCCCCATTCCCGACCCGAAGCAACTGGATCTGTCTGATCCAGCCAAGTTTGAAGCCATCGAGAGCGACCTCACGTTTGTCGGCGTCTGCGGCATGCTAGACCCTCCGCGGAGGGAGGTGGCAGATGCGATCGCCAAGTGTCGAACAGCGGGGATTCGCGTCATCGTCATCACCGGCGACAAGAAGGAGACGGCAGAGGCAGTGTGCCGCCGAATCGGACTCATGTCATCTGAGCCGACAAAGGGATTGAGCTTCACCGGCTACGAGCTGGATCAGATGACCCCAGCACAAAGGCGGGCGGCGGTGAGCAGTGCTGTGCTTTTCAGTCGCACCGACCCCTCTCATAAAATGCAGTTGGTGAATCTTCTGCAGGAGCAGAAGCTCATTTGCGCCATGACCGGCGACGGCGTGAACGACTCGCCGGCGCTGAAGAAGGCCGATATCGGGATTGCCATGGGCTCCGGGACAGAGGTGGCGAAGGCGGCGAGCAAGTTGGTGCTGGCAGATGACAACTTCGCCACCGTCGTGAAGGCTGTGCATGAGGGTCGTACCATTTTCAACAACACAAAGCAGTTCATCCGCTACCTCATTAGCAGCAACATTGGCGAGGTAGCCTGCGTTTTGGCTACGGGACTGTTTAGCCTGCCAGAAGCACTCTCGCCGATTCAGCTCCTGTGGGTGAATCTCGTTACGGACGGGCTGCCGGCAACCGCGCTGGGGTTCAACGCCGCCGATCCAGACATTATGGAACAGGCACCGCGGCGAGGAGACGAGCCCATTGTCGACAGATGGCTTTTCTTTCGCTACATGGTTGTGGGCGTCTATGTCGGTCTGGCTACGGTCGCGGGGTTTGTCTGGTGGTTTCTGACGAACGGATTCACCATGGCCGACCTCGTCTCATTCACCACGTGCACGGACATGAGCAATCCTAAGTGTGCAGTGCTGGCGAACCCGCAGACAGCGCGCGCCATCGCGCTGTCCATTCTGGTTGTTGTCGAGATGCTGAATGCGCTGAACGCGCTTAGTGAGAACCAGTCGCTTGTCGTGATCCGGCCTTCGACAAACAAGTGGCTCATTGCAGCCATTTGCTCTTCGATTGCGCTGCACCTGACGATCATGTACATTCCGTTCTTTTCGCGCCTGTTCGGCGTCACCCCACTCGGCGTTGATGCTGATGTCGTTGCGACCGCGAACTCGTGGGATGTGTTGCTGCCTACTGATTTCACGGACTGGAAAACGGTACTTGTACTGAGCATCCCGGTTATTTTCCTTGACGAACTGTTAAAGCTTTTTTCGAGGTGCAGCAATCACCACCGTGAAAACCATAGCGCAGAGCCGGTTGTCAGAGGGCTGAGTCGTATCTGGAATTGAGTGCAGCTGTTTTTTTTTTGTGTCACGCCGTACATTCGTGCTGCCCGATCAGTCAGCGGGTACAAGGTGTGCATGTGTGTATGTGCACAGATATAGAACCACCAACAGCTCTTAATAAGAGAATAACACAAGGAAAAGAAACCGTGCTGCTGACGTGCATGCCGATTCGTCACTGGTGGCACGGTTTTTTTTTGGACAATGAAGGAGACCCTTATGAGGGTAAGCGCCTCACCACGGTATGAGAGTTCATTGCCCACGACGTGCGGGAGGCCACGGCAACGGACCGCTGCCGATGTCGGCGGTCAGGTCGTGAATGGCGTGGCGTCGGAGCGACCGGCGGCAGTGCACACGCGTGTACCATCCATATAACAGGCGAAGTGCCAACGTGACTCGAGCGTATCCCACTCGGCCCTCGCACTGCATACTGGTGGGTGGGCGAGTAGAGTTCGAGGGCAGGGCCCGTGCTCCCATGACCGAGTCGGTGCATTGGTGTGATGCGTGTCTAGAGTTGTTTCGCACCACGCGATGGAAGCAGTGGCAGTCCGGGCGGAGTTCCTCACACGTTCTATGGCAGAGTGGACATGTTATGAAAAAAAGATCCTGTCGCCTTTCGAAAAACACAATCTACAAAAAATACGTTGAGGGGGTGTAAAAGCACGTTTCAAGTTTTTCGCGTTCTTTAGCGCTTCTTGCCTTGTGGATCGGTGCTGCTGGAATGCCGACGAGGAAATGGTGAATAAAAGCCCTGCCTACTCGCTCTCATCTTTTTCTTTCGCCATTACCTGATCGTTCGTGGATCACATCATCACGGACTGTAGTTTCTAGGCCTTGGTAACAGGTCACACAAGATGTGGTGCTCAGTCACCGCGAGGGGCGGCATTTGATGGTGCATCCATCGTAAGTGGCGATGGCAGCGCCCTTTCCTCCTAGGTCGGCCTGAAAGCGGGTGAGGTCGGTCACGTCGATCCTGACCCCGCCGTTTATTGTTTCTAGGGCCACCCCGTGTGATCATTTGTTCCCCATATTCGTGTCGGCGGTGGATCCGTTTTATCTGGAGTGCGTTGTCTCATTCAGCGTAGTGTGCGTTCTCACAGAGGGCCTAGTCAAGACGCTGCTCAACTCTTCCAGGTACGCCATGTTCATGAAGAAGTACGGCGTCACCACGGCGGTGTACCAGCGCATCTCCGGCATTGGCTCCTTGGGCTTCTCCATCAAGCCGCTGACGGCCATCTTGAGTGACGCGTTTGCCTTCTTCGGCTACACGAAGCGGTGGTACATGGCCTTGTCATGTATTGCCGGTGCGGCGTGCGCTATCGTGTACGGCGTTCTGCCGTTCAAGCCGTCGAGCGCTGGCATCGCGGGTGCTATGATTTTCATCTCCGTCTTCTGCATTGCAAACATCGATGTGCTGTCGGAGGGTCACTACAGCCGCCTTATCAAGCGCCACCCCATTCCTGGTGCCGACCTGATCTCGTGGATCTGGGCGCTTATCATGGTGGGTGCGATCATCGCGTCGGCCATTCAAGGACCGCTTTCCGACTCGGGCCGCCCCACCATCGGCATCTTCCTCTCCGCTGGTCTGCAGGCCTTCTGCGTTTGCTTTTTCATCTTCAACTGGTATGGCGAGAAGAAGAACCTGGTCGAACGCAAGGAGGACTACATCTTTTTTCTGAAACAGGAGGCCCAGATGCAGGCGATGGACTCGGAGCCGATGAAGGGAGGCGTGGGAATGCACGACATCACCACGGACAAGAGCAAGAGGAAGTCCACCGTGCCGTATCACGAGTCTTCCCCGCAGAACAGCGACAGGGAGCTGGTGAACTTTGGTGAGCTTGATGATGACGTGGTCGAGTACGCCTTTGCCGAGACCAGCTGCATGTGCGGCATCTTTGGAGTGAACAAGGAGACCATCTCTCGCAACATCTCCGTTGCCGTCTACGGCGTCATCATGACGGCCGGCGTCATTGCGCTCACGGTGCTCAACATCATGGGTACAACCTACCAACTGCTCTACGGCTGCGTCGGCATCTCGGTTATCCTGTGCGCGGCCGGCTTCCTCTGCATCCCTATGACGATCATGAAGGCCAACTTCTTCGGGTGGTTCCAGCAGGTGTCCTACATCCTCATCTCAGGCGGGACGGACAACTTCTACATGTCGGATGCCAGCTGTCTGCCGGACGGGCCACACTTCTCTCAGACCTTCTACAACACCGTCGGCGCCGTCATTGGCAACGCTGCCGGCGTGTTTGGTGTGTACCTGTTTGCGCGCGTCTTCTCGAAGCAGAGCTACCGCGTCACGCTAATCTGCACCACCCTTGTCCAGGTCCTCGCGAGCGTCTTTGACATCATCATTGTGGAGCGCTGGAACTTGTACATCGGCATCCCGGACCACGCCATGTACATCATGGGTGATGCTATCGTGTACGAGGTGTGCTACATGCTGAACTTCATGCCATTGAACATGCTCATCTCGCGCCTCTGTCCGAAGGGGTGCGAGAGCACGATGTTTGCGATTTTGGCGAGCTTCAGCAACATGGGTGCATCGACGTCGTCGACAATTGGCGCGATTCTGATGGAAACCGTGTGGCCTCTCTCTTCCAGCCCGCCGTGCGACTTCAGCAACCTGCGCTGGCTGCTCATCGTCGGCCACTTCATCACGCCGCTCATCGCCATCCCGCTAGTTATTGTGCTCATTCCCGGCACCAGCATTTGCGGCTGCATGGCCTCGAAGGAGAGGACATCTCCATTTTCCACAAGGGACCGATTAAGAGTGGAAAGGGACTTGCGTCTGTAAAGGACAAGGATCCCGTGGTGACGTTGGGCCAGGGATCTTAAAGCGGAGTGTAGGAACTCATCGGTGAATTTCCCCACCAAAAAAAAATATGAAGGATATCGAGCAGTTTGTTTTTCTTTTTCTGAGTTCCTTTGACTTTGAGTGGAAGGGAAGGTTAGTGCAAGAGTGCAGATACATCAACCCTGCGTGCTACAACATGTAGTGCACTGATGATGCAGCTGTGAAGCGACAAGAAATCCCTTTTACGTGTAGTGGAATAAACGTCAGCCTGCAGAATGCTAGCGCGATTTGTTGCTTGTTTTTCTCTATTCAAGCGTAAGTTGCAACTTCTGATGAGAGGAAGGACAGAAGTACTTGATCAAAAGACTGCCTATATCCTTGGTGGTAGACTAGTGTGATTAGTCGTCGGCGCACGCATGTCGAGTCGCTTCCCAAGAAATTCAGATATCTGCTTCCTGAAAAGTAGAGAGGTCGATCGAAAAGGAGGATGCCGGTCGATGCTTTGGCGTACCGGCAAGTGATAGTGGACGACTCGAAATTGTTTTCCCTCTTTGTGCGCTTCTCTTCCCTTACCTTGCCAGCGGTGATCCTTTGCCGCTCCTGCTGTTTTTTTCTGGTTCACTCCTCCACCGTTATGCGCTTGTGTGTGTGTGTGTTTTCGTTTCTCCTTGAGAAACGGCATTTAGTCCCGCCTGCTCTGTTTCTTTGCCCATTCTACAGTGTTTCTCTACTTCGTTGCAATCGCTTTGCTCTTCTCCTCCTGTTGCAATGCCCTTGCCAATCGCTTCTCTTTGTCTTGTTGGTTGACGGTCGTCTCACCGTTTCGGACGGAGGCTCCCCTAAGAGCTACGAAAAACATATTGTGAGAGGGTGCACTGCGCAGATGTTCGATCTGCTAGCGAAAGTATCCGAGCTGTCGAGCTGGTTGTCTCATTCGTTTACTCGCTTCTCGAAAACAAAATACTAGTGTATGCAGTGGCATGCTCATTTTCTCTTTTCGTGGCAATTTGTTGCTGCCGTCGTGGTACTTCACAGTGTCGTTATTCGATTGAATCCATTAATCAAAAAGCCGTTGTACCTCTCTGCTGTACTCCTCAAAGCACAAACGTTAAGCGCTGCTGCGCCTGAGACCCTACCGCGCCTTTTCGCAATTTAGACAGGCGGATACCGCGGTACACCTCGCGAAGCCGCCGAGTTGGCGCAGAAGCCGACCATATGTAGCTTCCAGAAAGGCGTTGAAGCTGACGGAGGTCTCCCAAACGACAAAATGAAGACGGTGTGTGCAACTGCTCGAGTAAAATGAACCAAGAATGAGAAGCGTGATAGCATCGTGGACGACTCCATGAAAACGTGTGTGTAAGCGGCGGAGGTCTTGGCACCTTCTTTCCGTTTGCAAGCATTCGATGATCTTTTTTCTTTACTTGTTTTGCCTTCGCTCTTCTCGTTATTTTGCCCCCTCCCCCTTTTTGGGGTGGTCCTCTTCTTTTTTGCGTGCGTGTGTGTGTTCTTTTGTTTTTGCACAAGCATGCACCTAATCACCACTTATATTCTGCATCGCGCTCGTGGTTGTCCTGCCTTAAAGAAAAATAAAGACTTCAACTTGCAGTCGCCCTCACGCACGACTGTGTGTTGACGGGTGTAGCATCGCAACTGTTGTGGATACCCTCTAGTTAGAGACGAGTGGCGGCGTTCATCAGCGGGCATCTTTCCGTTGTTCCGCGTCCCATTCTCTTTGCCACCTCAAAGCTCGCCTCCACTGCCTAGGCCCACCTCTTCGCTTTTATGGCATTGTGTCTGTGTGTGTACTTGGGCAACAGCCTACCTCTCCCTCTGTTTCTTTTCTCCATTCGTTTTCGTGCATCGTCACTCTCCTTAACCCCTTTCTTTTCAGTAGCATACATACTTGTTTTAGGTCAAACTGCAAGAACGCTCTTCCTTCTCAGCTCCTGCTTCTCCCTACGTATTTCCTCGTTTTTGTCTACATACCGTCACCAGATTAGCTCCTATGCTGCGGCTACCTCCCATGCGCTCAACACCGAAGCAATCTTCTACGTCTCGTAGCGCCGATGCGAAGATGCATCCTTTCGATGTTCTGGCGTCGGTGAAGGATGATCCGTCGCTGTCACCGCAGCTGCGGGAGAAGATTGGTGGTGCACTCGCGCGGCTGCGTGAAATTTGTAGGACGGCGGACCAGCCGAGCGTGAGGAAGGCGCCGCCGAGAAGCTGCGCGCATAACTACTTCGAAGAGATGATCAGCGGGCACGCACCGCTTCGGTTCTCTTGCCACAGCAGCGAGTCGACGCACACGCGTGCCAAGCACTTTGACATCGCCTCCTCGCGACTCCCAGGGCCCATTGTGATGTCCTCTAGCAAGACCCTCATGCAGCGCAACACGCCTGCCCTCCAGAGTCCGAAGGAAGTATTTGCAGAACTCAACGCCATCGCCTTTCAGACACTTCGATACATTGATGAGGTGGAGCAGATCGAGTTTGACGTCACCAACGTCCGTGAGCACGACGGCAGCATTATGGAGGACAAGGAGCGCCTGTTCCTCTCCGTCTGCTGCAGTGTGTTCGCAAACTTCTCCTTCTTCACCTCGCTACGCATCAACGCGGAGAAGTTCTTGCACTTTCTCCGCAAACTTTTCACGTGCTACCCGCTCGACAACAGCTACCACAACGCTACGCATGCGGCGGATGCGCTTCAGATGATGTCGCTCTTTTTCAGAGAGCCCACTGTAAACTTCCTTTTCTCCGACGAAGAGATAGCAATTTCTTTTCTGGCTGTGCTAGCCGTCGATGTCGCGCATCCTGGCGCGTCCGACGCACTCCTGGTCGCCCTGGACCACCCCCTAGCGTCCGTGTTCGGCGACGTCGCGATCGCCGAGCACGCGTCTCTCCTGGTTTTGACGAGCATCCTCGTATTGGAGGACAATTTCTTCTTCTCAACGCCCGACGAGGCCGTCTCGGTGGACAGCGCCCATCTCGTGAAGGAAGCACTGTACGACGTGGTGCTGAATGCAGCACTGCGCAGCCGGCCTTCCCTAATGTCTGCCTTGCGCGACATCGAGACGAGCGGTCGCATAACCGACGCCGATGCCCCAAAGCTGATGGCGGCTCTGCTGGTGATGGCGTGCAACAGCTTTGCATTTCGCTCGCAGGCGCAGTGCTGCCGAATGGGCGCGTGGTTTCTCTCGGAGCTCCACCGGGAGGAGTGCGAGATGGAGCGGCACGGCATTCGTGTTACTCTGCCCCACGTTGCTGGGGCCGACTGCGCCGCAGTCCTGTCAGACTACATAAACATTGTCGTAAAGCCGGTGACGGCGGCTACCCTTGCCCTCGTTCCTACGGATCTGCAGGACCGTTTGGAGTGGAACGCGGACCTTGTAGACTCGGTAGCTAGCACTGGGGGTTGTGCTTGCAAGGTTGTTGTGGAGAACTCCCTTGCGCAGTGGATGACGAGCTCGCTGTCTGTGATGGAGATACTGAAGAAAGTAGCCACGCACGCAAGCAGCGTGGACCGGAAAGCCTCCAAGTGCGCTATTCTCAACGCCTCTCCGTCGCGCTCCCAGGGAGCGGCTCCAGGCATGATGCGGGCCGACTCGCTTAGTAGCAGCAGCTCCACGTCAGGCTCTATGAGTGCCGTGAAGCGAGAGGAAGCCACGAGTAACTGCCCGCAGCTCTCGTTTACGTTGGAACCGTGCTCCGCGGCCGGGAGTCCGACGGTGCGTCCCGGCCGGTCGGAGCACTACTTCTCCTTTCTGCGCCTCTACGACAAGTGCGAGCGCGCGGGAGAATCAGCAAAAGACTTTCTGGGGCAGCTTATCTTTCTTGCGCTGCAGCTTGATCCCCGCTACATCGCTGCCTATGCGCGAAAGGGGTACGGAGATGACTGCTGTGGTGCCGAATGTGCCGAAATGGGGCTCTTGATCAGCAAAATGGAGGAGGCACCTTCCACAGCCGAGGTGATCGCCAGCCGCCCTCCTGGTGGGTCCTTCTCGAATCATGTTGCGGACGAGATCGACTACACGGACAGTTTTATTTTGTTTTTGATGGACATGTACTGCTCCCGTGAGTCGGCGCTAGCGGAGATGGAGTCGGTGGTGCCGGTAAGCGACAAGGCGAAGACATCGCCGCCGGCAGAACCCGCCGCTCCCAAAGCTGCACCACAGTTTCAGCAGAAGTCGCCCATTAGGATGCCGGTTAACACGGAGAGCAAAAACACAGGCACTAGGTTGCGACTAGTGCCATAGCTGCTTGGCACTTCGCTTTGCTGCTTTCCTCATCCCCTTTGCTTGATGTATCCTACTTGATGCTCGGGCTCTTTTCCCCTTTTTTGGTGAATTTGAGTGGCACAGTTCTCGCCCACCAGTGCAAGCTGTACGTAGCAGGTGAACTGAGCCCCTTACGACCTGTGTCGGCCGTGCACGCGAGCGCTGTTTGTGATAGGACAACTGCTTCTGCTGCTGCGAGAGAACCGAGGCACCAACTGAACAAAGAGGCAGCAAACGTGGGGTTAGGCACGCGGCCTCTCTCCCTATTTCATTCTCTCGTATTTCTGTGTGTCCTTCACGCAGGCTTTTTTTCTTGGGGTCTGTTGTTTTTTCTTCACCGATACGTCTTCGTCCTCAGCTCTTAGACCTTCCGGATACACACCATCTCTCCCCCCCCCTCTCTCTCTGGCATTACATTTTCCTTCAGCATCATTTCATATTGAACTTATCAGCGAAAATAAAGAGACTAAACGGCGCATTTCTTTCTTTGCGCCTTTCTGCCGTGCGCACTTGACACCAGCCTTCGGCAAACGTTGATGAGGAAGCTTACAGCGTCGCATGGCACCCGCACTCTTGCAAAGGTGCAGATATTGCGGAGCGGCAAAGGGGTGCGCGGTGCGTATTGCTGTCGCGATCGGTGGACTCGTTTTCTAGGCCTCTCGCGACAGAACCCTACCAGCTCAACGTGTGGCCTTCTTTGCATCAGCCCTTCGACCCTCATGTTACCCAACGGTCCTTCGCTATTTCACTCGCATTCTCTTTTTCCTGTGAATGCTACCACCACCATTGCCTGCCTTACTGCGGCTCTGTATTATCTATTCCCCCTATTTACCGTCTCGGTGTAGACGCCATTGCGCGCCAGTTTGCTGGTATTCATCGTCGGCTATATCACATGCACATTCACAAAGCTGGAAGAGCCCCCATATCACGAGGTGTGTGTTGTGTATAGTTGAGTAAACGTTTCGCCGTTATGGGCCCCCGAGTTGCAGGCTTTCTCATCGGCGGCTTTGTGACGGCGATGGCATCTGCCGTCCTCCTGCAGTACGACGTCCTCCGCAAGCAGGAGCTGACCACCAGGAAGACGGAAGAGGTAGTCGTACAAGCAGACATGATCGTGCATCGGTTTCATGTAGTAGAGGCGGGGTTGCGTACCCTATCGGAGGGCGTTGAGGCGCGCCACGGCGCGACGTGAACCGTGAAGAGGACAGAGCGCTATTATGGAAAGATGGTGTGTGCCCGTTTTTTCTCTCCTGCGAAGCGACCAACATGTCACAGTAATCGCCATTAAACGTGGCAAGGAAGCGCCGATCTGTTGTCTTCGCTGTTTCGTGCTGTTCTCCCCCTCCCATCTGCTACCATATCACCCTCTGGCACCAGCAGCGAACTTGCTTTTCCACGCGTATCCTCGTACGCTGCCGACAGTCATGTGAGCGCGCCTGCGAGATGCATCCAAAAAACATTTGTGCGTGTGTTCCTTCACCGCTCCTTCATCATGTAAGTCTCATCTCTCTGTTGTCCACGTCTCTCTCTTCCTGTCTGGTCGCCTACTATCATGCCACGGCGGGTTCGTCTACCCTTGTTCTCTGTCATGCAGCTGTCTCGAGGCACTACTTGCTAGGTACCTAATAACTATCCATTTCAGAACAAAAAAGTCAGTCAATACCCATACCGCGACTACTGCTTGCATAGAAGTTTCCATCGTACAGTATGCAGCAGCGGATGGGCGCCATGCCAATGACCGTGCTCTACCCGCAGTCGTACCTGCCCCACAGCGCGGTTCCCTGTCCCGCTCCAGGCTACGAGAGCATGTTTGGCGGCTACGGCGCTGCGCCGGTGATGATGATGGTCGCTGGAAACGCACCGTACCCAGTCAACGCACACTTTGGTCGTTCAGTCACACCAATGTACTTTGCGATGGATCCGGTCAACAGTGCGGCACCGATGGCAGTCGCGGCCGATGCCGCCTCAGCTTGTGCCACGCCGAAAGCGAAGCTCGCGCACTCTGGCAGTGGGAACTCCCTCTCAACGCAGTCTTGCTACTCCGGGGGTGAGACACCGTCGCTTCTGAGCCGCAGCGCGGCCTCCAGCACCGCCAAGCAGCGCCTGCACCACGACGTCAACGTCTGGGGCTTCGCTCTCGTCGACCAACTCCACCCGTCATTGCAGCGAATTCCAGTACCGCTGTCGTGCTTGCACGAGCCGACAATGGGCATCAGTCTGTACGATAACGACGTGATGTCCAGCAGCACTCGCCCATGCAAAAGCTCTGTGTGTCTCCTTCACGCGCAAGGCCTTGGCTGCGCAGAGGGCGCCCAGTGCCGTTGCTTTCACGTCTCCAACGCGTACCTGATGCAGTGCCGCGCCACATCGGAGTCGCTCTGCTGCGCATTGCACAACTGCTACTATTCGCAGGAGATGCTCAGCGCCAACTGCGCTCCTCATGTATCCGGTCGCTGCTACGCACTGAGCCTCGACGATCCCTCGAAGTTCCCCCAGGATGGTGAGAAGCCCTACCTCATCGACCTCTCCTTGCTGAACCTCAGCCTCACAGTGGGGCTGGAGACGCTGCCCTGCGTGAATGGCGTGTACGTTGTCTCCTGGAAGAAGCATGTATGCCGCCTCAACATGGATGGGCTTTGTAAGTGGACCAAGGACTGCGGCCACATTCACGTGTGCCGCCAGCTGACAAAGTTTCTGCAGGACGCTGAAACGCTCTCCATTGTGAAGACGCTGCAGGAGAAGACAACGTCGAAGAGTTCCGCGGAGCTCTACCGTGACATCATCCTCAGCGAGAACACGCTGCGCTACGTGCGTTCTGCGGCCGCTCTTTCCCTTGTCGCCGCGCTGCTCGAAGCGGGAGATGTGGAGGCGCTCAAGGCGCTGGCGAGGGCCAAGTGCGCCTTGTTGCCATCCCAGAGCAAGGTACTGCAGAAACTCGGAATCGCCCTGAGCGGCAGCGACTCGACTCGCAGTGTCACCGTGAGTCCGAAACTCCTCGTTCTGCTCACCCCTAAGGCCACCGATTAGAAGAAGATTATGCATTACACGGCTCACACCACATCGCCAACAGCAACTACAAAAAGGCACATTGCTGTTCATATTTTGTGTGTGTGTGTGTGTGTGGGCGCACTCCCTCGTGGTAAAGAGAAAAGGCAGACGCGTTGCTGAAGATGAGCGGGAGGACGGAAAAGCTTGCGACCTCTGGGCCCTCTCATCCTCTTGTGCTCCCTCCTCCTTTCTTTTCGACCAGTTGAAAGCAAAGAACTTTTTTCACCAGTTGTATTGTTGACCGTGTTTTCATTGCTTCTCTCTTCTCAGTGCGATGTCTTCTACCTTCTCTAAACCCCTGACACCTTGGCTTCCCCTCACCCCCACGCGGAAAGTCTGCCTGCCCTCGCACTCCTGTCTGGTTAGTACACGTCCATAGGCGTGAGACAAAGTCAATGCATGACACGCTGTATCTCTGCCACCGAAAAAAAAAAACGATTTTGCTTTAGTTTCCTTTGATTTACTTTCGTGTCCTGGCATCTTTTTTTTTGTTGTTCCTAACCCTGTTAGTGGATACGGCGCATGCGTGTGTGTTCGCGTGTGCCTGCGCGTGCGTGTAGGCGCGCACATGTGACTGCCAGCCATACCAGTGACAACGAAAAAGGATTGAGGACATCAACTGTGACAGGGAGAAAACGAAGTCGAGAATAAAGCTTTCTTTTTGTTTGTTTCTTCACTTAGTACCTTGGAGCCAGCGTGGGAAGCTTTACTGGTAGGTCAGGGATGACAGTGGGATCAAAGTCGAGCCACACCTTCTCCTCCCCCCCCTCGCGGTCTTTGACGGCAGGGAGAAAAACTGGAGCCAAGAGCTTGTGTGTTTTGTCCTACTCCCCGTCACAGCTTCGTCGTTGTTCGACCCTCGATGGAACACACAGCCCTCATCCTACGCGTTTCTTTATCGTTCCTTTGATTCTCTATTTCTTTCTCCATGGACAAAGATGTCGCAATCTTTTTCCCGCTTTTTGCCGCCTTTTCTCCGTACTTGTTTGCGTGCGTTTCTCAGACGCCAGTGCTGCCATCTTTCGCCTCACTCAAGGACGCGGGCCCGCTATGAACTCGATTCAAGTCAAAGGAGAGACCAGGCACAAGGTTAGAAGTGGTGCACGCATGTGCGTAGCCCTTTCTCCACATCTCTCCCTTTTTGACACTCTTGTTTCCTTTCTTTCCTCTTTTTCTCCACAATTTTCCGACGATTGTTTCGCTTATTATTATTTGCAGTTTTCGTTTTCTCCCCTCGCTGCGCTGTTGTGCTCTTCATTAAGTCCTGATCCCCTGAAAGGCTTTCTATACCTCTCTTCTCTCCCGATTTTGTTCTGCGTGTCTTTTCAACAATTTTCGTTTTTTCTGTTTTACTCTATATCTCTTTTATGTCACTTGTTTCTCCTGCTTTGCTGTTGTCATTCTTTTTTTTTCATAACATGTCCACTCTGCCATAGAACGTGTGAGGAACTCCGCCCGGACTGCCACAGGTTCCATCGCGTGGTGCGAAACAACTCTAGACACGCATCACACCAATGCACCGACTCGGTCATGGGAGCACGGGCCCTGCCCTCGAACTCTACTCGCCCACCCACCAGTATGCAGTGCGAGGGCCGAGTGGGATACGCTCGAGTCACGTTGGCACTTCGCCTGTTATATGGATGGTACACGCGTGTGCACTTCCGCCGGTCGCTCCGACGACACGCCATTCACGACCTGACCGCCGACATCGGCAGCGGTCCGTCGCCGTGGCCTCCCGCACGTCGTGGGCAATGAACTCTCATACCGTGGTGAGGCGCTTACCCTCATAAGGGTCTGTTGCTGTCATAAGCCAAAGAAAAAGGACTTGACCCTCCTCCCTCTCCTCCCAAACAAACAAAAATGAGCGGTGGTTGGGAGACGCTGACTGCAGTCCACAAGTAACAAGCCCACTGTTGTATGTGCAGTTCCTCTCCATCATCCACCTCTCTTTCATACCCCTTCCCCTCCCTCCCCTCCCTCTCTTCAGCTCTCGGCAAACGATGGAAACCAGCAATGAGCGAAAAGAAATACGAAAGAGCGAACGTTTATCTTCTGCTAACGAATCACAGAGAGCATAACTCGGTAAGCATTTTTCTTTGTATATCTCTTGTTTGTTTTTTTGTGTGTGTGTTTCTTCTGTATCAACTCGCCCCCTCCATCCCCTCCACGCTCCCCTTTTTTTCATGACTTCGCACGATTGCCTCTCGTACTTGTTTTTCCCCGTTTTTTTTGTTTTTGTTTTCTCTTGCGTTTCGCACAAATGGTGTACTTTCCTCCTATTTATCGGCGATGGAAAAGCTGGCCAAGGCACGGGATGACGGAAAAGGTTTGAGATGAGACAAGCACAACGTCGTACCTCACCCCTACCGTATGCCAGTCCCATACCCTTGCTCTCCTCAGTCCTTTTCCATTAGCTCTCTTTCGTTCTCGCTCGTTACTGTTATAATTCCGCTCCGGAACGAAGCAGTGTCGAACAGAAATACCGGAGCAGTTGATGTTCAAACAGCAACGCGAAAGCGAATCACACGAACACGACTGAAGTTTTCTTTTTGTTTTTTTTTCTTACTGCTCGTCTCGTTTATACCGCGATGTAGCTCGTGTCTTTCTGAAATGTGAGGCGAGCCGGAGAAAGAGAAGACCGAGTGTAAACGTGTGGGCGTAGGTGTGAAGAGGGAGAAACACGCAGGCGTTTTGCACCTCGGCGTTGAACAGATGATGTCGGTTAAGGAGAGAGGACACCGAAAGGCACCCCTCGCGTGCTATGAAGTCATGTGTGCTGCGAAGCCGCTGGATTCAGTGTACTAAAGGGTACGCCCCCTCCAAGTCAGGGCTTCTTCACTCCCTCGTGAGGGGGGCGCCTGCTTGGCTTGGGTATTTTCTGTTCGTCTGTGTTGCTTCTTGCGTCCTGTGTCTTCTTGTGTTGCATTCTCCTCTCTTTCGTCAGTTGCTGGTGCCACCCCACCCTTCTCCC
Source organism: Leishmania mexicana MHOM/GT/2001/U1103 (assembly GCF_000234665.1). Taxonomy (NCBI): domain Eukaryota; phylum Euglenozoa; class Kinetoplastea; order Trypanosomatida; family Trypanosomatidae; genus Leishmania; species Leishmania mexicana. The sequence continues at coordinate 20,500 of NC_018308.1, forward strand.
CACTCCCTCACAGACTACCTCGCCTGCTTGCGTTCGGTAGAGACTGTGTCACCCTTTTCTATTTCACCTGCCTCCATGGCAAGCCACGCTTGAACGCTCTGCTTCCCATCAGAAGATGCGTCTTCTTGTTCCTCTTTACTTTTTCGTTTTTACCCTCCACCCATTTTTGTGCTAACCTTGTCCCAAATTCCTACCTTGTTTCCGAGGCCTCATGTGACGTACTGAAATGTAAAGTCGCTACCTCAAAGACCAGTGCAGTGCACCGTAACCCGACCACTGCATGATATCTCTAACATAGCTTAACGGCTGAGCAAGAGGCATACCGGAGAATATATATATATATATGGAGCTGTTTTGTTACGTTTTTTCGTGAAATGCATTGTAAGGCCTGCCACACGCCAGAAGCCACTAGCGTGAGCAGTGACGAAGAAAGTGCATATATATATATATATATCAGAAACGTAGCAGGCACCCGATGAGGTGGTGGCGCTGGAGATGACTCTCCGTATAGTCCTCTTTTTTCCATGTCGATCTCGTGATGCGCTCACCATATGAGTTTGTGTGTCCGTGTGTGAGTGGCACTCTTTGAGGCCCGCGACATGCTTCATGGTGCGAAGGGCACACTCGTGCCATGCTTGCGGTTGCGCGGGACGAAAGACCCTGCGCCCTTCCTTTGACTCGCTCCTCAGTCGCTTTGCCGCTTCTTTCTTGACCAGACGGCGCTGATTGCACGAAGATGGGCTGTGTTCCAGGCGACAGGCAAAACGCACCTGTCACGCAGCGCAACGTCTCTTATGTTTCCTTCATCGTTGACCTCCTCTCCTCATCGCTCGTTCTATTCGCTTTTGCACCTTTTCCGACTCCCTGCCCCGCCTGCGGGCGACGCTTCTGGCCCTTCGGTGTTTTTTTGACTGCCGTCGCTGTTATCGATCCCGCCACTCCTCCCCCACGCACACACACGTGCGATAACGTACTCGCTGGCAGCCATGGCGCAGTGGGTTCCGAAAACTGCGTGGAAGGTGTCAAACCTCAACAAGCGGTATGGCGCGCCGTACGTAGCGAAAGGGTACGCGTCACTAGACCCGAGATGTAGTCTGGATGCCTACTCGTCGTTACAGCAGACAGTGACTTCAGCGGATGTGAAGAAAGTACTGCTCTCTATCGACTGTACCTCCCCTGGTGCCGTCGTGATTGACGTGCGCAGCGAACCAGAGAGGCGACTGCGGCCACTTATGTCCCCTGCGATAGTAGCGCTACATCCGCACGACATCTTGTCGGGTGCGGCGTGTCCTATTCTGCCATCGAACAAGGAAAGGGCAGAGATGTTTGTAGTGGCCTCGGAGGCCCAGCGTGCGGTGAACGCTTGCACTGCACTGAGACGGTGGGGTTTCTCGCGCGTGACCGCGGTCAGCGTCGACGCTGTGTCGGAGGCGATTGCAATGGTGCAGAAGCCGGCGGGCACAGCTACGAGCAGCTCCACAAAAAGCTGAACAACAGCGTGTGCGTGTGGACTCGCTCGGGGAAGAAGCTGCTTTGTGCTGCAGCTGTGGTGGTTGTCGTCGGTCTGTGGCGAACGAGGTGTGTTGGTTGGTGCCTCTCAATGAAGCATGGCACCCTGATGTACCCGCAAAAAGGTTTTTGTGAGAGTCACAGTGCGACTAAAGGCGGAAAAAGGAATGAGCGCACGGCAGACGTGCACCGGAGCTAAGTGGTGTACGGCGGTATCGTCTGGTGTTGAGTATGGCACGAGAAAGCGCAAGTGCGATGATGCGACTACGTTGTTGTTGCTCTCCCCAGAATTTTCGAGATATGTTGCCGCCTCTCTAGCTCAGCTATGATCGGCCTCATCTCACCTCATTGAGTCTGTCCCCTCTTCTCTGCTCCTGCCTCTCTTTCTCTCACCCGCTCTCACGGTTGTCGAGTCTCTCTTTCCGATTGGGCGCGTTGATATCGTCCTGAAGCATCCTATCCATCACCCCCACCCTTCCTGCCTCTCCTCTTTCCTCCACACAGCAGCACTACACCCGTATAGCTACCTCACTCACTAACCGTTTCTGTTTAGTCTTGTGTAGACGACTAAAGAAAGAAGAAGCGTCTGCGCAATAGTGAATAGTTAAGCGAACGACAACCACCTGGGCAACGCATCGCGCCGCCAAACTGCGTCATCTCATTTTGGTTTTCCTTTTCCTGGCTTTTTTGGCTCGTTTCTGTATCTCTACAGCACTTCTAGCTCGCTTCACCACTGTACCTTTGCTGGGCTTTTTTTTGCTCTTCATATTTATTTATCTCACAAGACGCATCGCAAGCGTGCATCACTTTCTTCTTTTCTGCTCCTCTCTGACCTCTGCGTCTTTGCAAGCGTCTCGACCTCATAACTGCTTGGGTGGCAGTGGATAAGGGCAGCGCCTGAAGTACTACACGCAGGACTGCACGATCCATCCTTTCATTTCGCGTTTTGTTTCTGTGCGTGGATTTCCATTATCTTTCCTCATCATCTTCATCTCACAGAAGAGAAAACCTACCGCCACCTATAAATACATACCCACACACACACACACACGGACACAGACACTATGCGCTCTTCAGAACTGATTATGGAGCAGGGGCCCTCGCGCCTTGAGGCGCATTCAATGACCAACGAGTCGCCGTCGAACCAAGCGCACGAGCAGTCCTCCCTGGAGCCGCAGCTGGAAAAGGTGACGGCACCATCTTGTGAGTCGTCGTCCGAAGATGCGGCCTACCCGAAGGGGAACGAAGAGGAAGAACACGACGAAACGAGGCTTCGTGATCCGTGCAAACTGACCGATGTGTCTACCAACCATCATGCCAAGGATCACGATTCGGAGGAAGAAGAAGCTGCGGCGGCTTCTCTGGTGAACAAAGACTCCGGGGAGGACGCACAAGACGAGGCTGCAGAAGACGGGTCGCAGGTTAGGGAGGTCTCTGCCGAAGTTAACAAGACGACGCGTCATCACGACCTCCACAAGGCCAAGAAGAAGCATTCGAATCACGCGAAGGAGGCTGCTAAGGCGGCAGAGCCGGTGGAAAAGCCGGCAGTGCCGCGGAAGAAGAAACCCACGTACAAGGTTAACATCGGCAACGTGGAGCGTCACCCTCCTGTCCCGGAGGGTGTGAACACGCCGCGCAGCGTGGCGCTGTGTAAGGAGCACAGCGTGAACCCTAGCGAGCTGGTCCGGTACGACAAGCAGCACTTCAAAGGTCCGGGCGTGTCGGACGAGATGGCCGAGCTGCGCTACCAAAGTTACGAGAAGCGCCGCCGCGCCCGTATGGCGCAGCTGAAACCAGCCTACAAGGAAATCGTCAAGGCTGACTTGGAGGCTCCCGTGTCTGTCTCCGCGCCCAAGCGTAAGGCGCAAGCAGCGGAAGAGACTCCTGCGCGACCCGCCGCAGCGAGGCAGGCGGCCGCCCCACCGCCGAAGCCGTTGGATGAAGAAGCTGAGATGCAGCGCCAGTTCGAGGCTCAGCACCAGCGTCTGGTCGAGCAGGAGCGCCGAAAGACGGTGGCGACGGGATACGATAGCGATGGCCATCGCATCAGCCCCCCGCGCGGAGGCTATTGCTACGGCGCGTCAGTGCGCTCTGTCGGGTCGGCCAAGTCGCCCGGGCGCCACTCGATGAACACATCCGCCGGCACCAGGCCCACCGTCGACCAGCCGTATAGTGCCGCGAAAATCTATAGCGCGAGCATTGTGGAGAGTCGCCCGCTGACGCAGAGCGAGGTGATCATGATCGATGAGATCAACGAGCGCGAGGCTCGCCGCATTGACACGCAGGAGCGCGCCTTCGTCATCCAGGAGAACAAGCAGCTCATGCACGTCGAGCGCGAGCTGATGCGTGAACGTCTTGCATGTATGCGCGTGCAGAAGAATGCGGAGGACCGGGAGAAGATGCAGCTGCAGATGCACAAGCGCAACGAGACGCGCCAGAACGTGGCGGGGGAACGCCGCGAGAGACTGGAGGCAGAGCGCCAGGCGCGACTCGAGAACAGCATCGCTGAGAAGGCGGCTCGTTCCCATGTAACGAACCCGTACGCCACGCTTATGTTGCGTCAGATGAGCGGCTTCTCCACGCGCCGCACTTCTAGCAGCCTCCCGTCCCAGGGGGAGGGCGTGAGCGCTTCACAGGCGCAGTCTTCAGAGGCAGAGTAGTAGGCGACCGTGAGACTGCCGTAAGTGTTCATGTGACCCTGTATATGGTGTGTCGATTCTACAACGGAAACGGGACCATCAAGGCACAGTTTGTTTCTGTTGCTTTACACACTGAAGTCGAGGTGCATAAAAGCACAGGCTCACGTTGGGCTGCAGAGGTGTGTTGGGTGGCTGTGCTTTAGTGTGTGTGTGTGTGTGTGTGTGCAGCAGAGCGTTCTTCCATGTGCACGCCGTGAGACCGTATCCCTAAGCCAGCGCTCATGCTGTACCCCGTGCCGATAGACCACAATCGTCACTTTTATGGGCGTTGTCTGTACGGCTCTCGTCATATCTCAAATATGTCTTTTGTTTGTTTCCTGGTCACCGTTCTCTTCTTTCTCGTGCCGCATGGCCGCCGCCTCCATTGTCTCCATGTGCACTGGAGTCCCGCCGCCCAAGATCCTCTGCGTCTTCCCTCTCCGCCGCTATGGCCTCCCCTTCCCTCCCTCCCCTGCCCCCACATCTTTGGTATATCAAATATATATTTTATTTTCACGCTTTTTGTGGTGTGGGGTTCTGCGTGTGTGTGTGTGTGTGTGTACTCTTTCTTGTTTATTCCCGTGTACCTTCAAGTGTTCTGTTCACCCCTAGTGGTGCAATGGACTGCCAAGCAAGACGACGGAGACGGATAGAGAGAATGGGAAGGGAAGACGGGGGCGCAGATGCCTGGGCACTCCCCGGGAGTGCTGTGTTTCACGGCACGGAGTCGTTTGCGCGTCTATATTTCTATAACGAACCTCCTTCATAGCACGCCAATCGCACCTTGGTTTGGCTTGAGAGCCCTCTTCTGTTCTGCCTTGTAGTCTGGTATAGCTTCATAGAATGCGGGGGCATGGCGCGGTCTATGGCTGTCAGTTGCGGTATTGCAGGGATGCGCTTGAAAGCGTGGCTTCGCGCAGCCTGTGCCGATGGGTAGAAAAAGGAGCGTACGTCCGACGCCACCTCGAGTATAGGTATGTACATATGGGTGCGCCCGTGGCCTTTCGTGCCTTATGCATCGCTCAGAGGAAGTAATGACGTATTTCACATCACAGTGACACACACACACGCGCGCATGCATCACAGAGCACCGCCTGCTCTCGGCGCAGCCCTACCTCTCTTGGACCAACAGCAGTTTCAACGTGTGTGCGAGTAGAACGCGTTTGTGGAAGGCAATCGTGTAAAAGGAGAGGCTGCTCCCACAGCGAATACACCTCTGCTATGGTATGAGGTACGGTAACGTCGCCGTGGCTTGCAGTAGAAACTTGTGTGCGTGCAGCAGGCGCTGCTAGAACCGTGAAGTGGAAGGCTTGGGCGGTGCGACGGTGTTACCGACGGTGTTTGTCCTCTTTTTTTCCATGTCCTCTGTACTGTTCTTTCCTTGCTTTTTGTAGCGGCTGCCTGCGGCGATACGCACGCACACCATCAGACATGCTAATGAGCGAAGAGCGCAAGTGCTGTTTACGCAGCGGTGTTCTAAGTTGCAGTGTACAGACACATGAACACGCGCAACAAGTCGCGAAGTGGAGAGCAAACCAGGTGTTGGTCGTGTACTCTCCCTGACATCTGCGATGAAAGGCGTCGATGCGTGGAGTCTGAGGCGTCTGAAAAGAAAAAGCATGTGCATCTCGTGCGCTGTGGTCCGTCATGGGCATGCGGCGCCCCCTCCCTCCCTCTTCTTCCTCCTGTGGCTGCGTGAGAAGGGTGTGTGGGGAGAGGGGTGGGTTGCTCGTGTAACATTTTTTTATGGTGACTGCCTCCTCCTCTTTTTTTCATGTCTCGTTTTTTTTTTGACGTCGGCCGGCATGTCTTTACCCGCATACCGACACCCACATTCAGCTGCCCTGTTCATCATCGCTGCCTCGCCACCTCCACCGCTACTTGACCACGTCACAGTAGCCTGATTACAGTCGACAAGGTAGAGTTTCCTTCCGCAAGCTCCTGTCCTTTTCATCGCTCAAAGAGGACAATCACAACGTCACCCGCGTGTCTCTACATCACTCCCTGGCACGTGAGAGGTAATTCTCAGAGATACGGTGTTGGTTCGCCATGCAGCCTGCTCAAAGTCCTCCAGTAGCCCCGCCCTCGGTACCGGCCGCGGCGCCCAAGAAGACCCCGATTGATATATCTGCGCTAAAGCTCAAGATGTCGCCCAGTGTTCGAGCAACCCTGGCTGCTGCTGGTGTGCTTGCGCAGTGCCCTCGGTCGATTGAGGCAGCTGACGAGGATGCGCTGCTTAAGCTGAAGCCAATGAAGACAATGGTGCCCCCCGTCAAGAAAGTTGTGGCGCCTGTTGCAACGACGGCTCCGCCGCCGAAGGTGCGCCGTGTCGAGAGCAGCTCCACCTCATCGTCCGACAGCTCGTCTTCGTCCTCCAATGACGACTCCAGCAGTGACGGCAGCTCCGACTCGGACTCTTCGTCCTACTCCTCCGACGATCGCTCCTCCTCGTCGGCTGAGTCGGTGGTATCAGGGGAGGCAACGCTCTTCCACATTGCACAGTCTCAAGGCCTGGTGAACAGGGAGATCCTGACACAGGAAGAGGAGGAAGTCCCCACGCTGGTGCCTCCGCGTCCTCCGGTGGTGCGATCCTTCCCCAATGACATTGGCAAGGCTCTGGTGCGTTACCGGGAACGACTCAACCGCGAGGAGAACATCATTCGCATTAAGGATGACAACAAGGCTGTGTCGCTCGGCACCAGTAAAATCAACTACATCGACCCCCGCATCATCTGCTCGTGGGCAAAGGCGCAAGACGTGCCGATCAACAAGATCTTCTCTGCAACCATTCAGAAGAAGTTCCCGTGGGCTATGAACGCCGAGAACTTCGATTTTTGAGCGAGGTCGGCGCGACCAGATCTCCGTAGAACGATGATCTCGACGGCAGCGTTCCGCGTGTAACTTTAATTTACATGCAGCCGCCCTCCCCCCACCACCACCGCTCTCGTTTCTACGCTGCGGCTTCTCATTCCCCTCCCCCCCCCCCACACACGCACACACTCACACACATGCGCCTACTGTCTCCGCGTTGTCGTGCGCCCTCCTCCCTCCGCGCTGACTGCAGAAGTGCGGCAAACAAGAGGGCGAGAGCGAGTGCGAAGCTCGGGAAGGGAACGGGGGTGTTGTCGCCATTTGTGGAGGTGCTCTATAGTGTGCTGGTGGAACGGCGTCTGAGCAGCCAGCGGTGGTGCGCCGAGCTAAGAAAGACCTCCAGCCCCTCTTGCTAGAGACGGTGGCGGAGGCTGAAGAGAAAACTGAGACAGCGCACGATGTGCCATGATGTAGGCACGAGTTTGTTTGGAAGGCGCTCAACGTGTTCCTAGGAGAGCGTCTGCTTTACCGTGTTCCCCTCGCATGACCTCCACTCGAGTCCTCCTCGTTCGCCTTTGCTCTCTCTCTGACAAGGGCGTGGATGGCGTCAGCGGCTGCGCCGCAGCCCTGTTAAGATGACGGGGAAGTCGAGCGTAGGCGAAGCTGGAAACGAGCAACATAAAAAAGAGAGCTTAGAATGGAAAGTGCGCTGCTGCCGTCCTACATGGATTCATTCGACAGCCCACCAGCCGTCCACATCGCCTGTGTCACCTTCGCGTGCCTGCATGCCGATGTGCCCGAGTACACGGGCACAGAAAACGACTCTGCGAAACGGTTGACGGGGCCGTGCGTTGCGCGTCCGTTTCTCTGTCGCGCGTGTCGCCTAAGATTCTCTCCTCATTCCCTCTACTTGACAACCCCACCAACAAAGGCGAACTGAGACGCCATCAGGGCAACACGTGACAGAAATTGAGGCCATGATGGAGCCGGCTAGAAACGCAGAGTACGGCCAGCAGGAATACTGGGACCGGCGCTACACGGAGGAGGAGCACTATGATTGGTTCCCCTCCGTGTACCCCATGTGTGTCGCGGCGGCCTTTGAGGCCATTGAGGCTGTCTATAGTGTGCAGCGCGGTGCAGGGACATTCGATGGCACGCTGAAGGTGTTGCATCTTGGTACTGGTAACTCAATCCTCTGCGCCGACATCCGCGCCACCTACGAGGCAAAATATCCGACGGAAGACTCAAGGCCCTACCGACTCGTGCAGATAGCCACCGACTACTCTGCTGTGGCCATCGATCGTATGAAGGCCAAGTACGGTCCAGCCCATCCGCTGGAAAACGTACACTGGGTAGTTGCCGATGTCCGCGATCTCAGTCGCGTGCGTGCGCAGTTTGGTCCTTTCTTCGACGTGGTGCTGGACAAGGGCACCATGGACGCGCTGCAGGCAGACAAAGCGAACCAGAATATGGAAGACGACATTGAACGGATGCTCTGCGAGGTGAGTAGGTGCGTCGAGGGCGGTGTTGGCACGCGCGTGTATCGTGTGTTTGTGCAGATCACGTGGGAAGTTCCTTACTTGCGCCTTTACTACACCACGAAGAATGCCGCGCACACCTTCGCCTGGGGCACCGATGTCACCTACCGCTTTCTGGGTGAGAGTGACATGTACAGGGTGTACACGTACGAGGTGTCACCGCCCTCTTCCGAGTAGACCCTCCTGGGGGAGGAAGAGAGGAAGCGACGCGCGGCGCAGCGGTGTAACGCTCATCGCCGCCAAAAGATCCCCCCCCCTCCCGCGCCTTCTTTCACTCTTGTCGGCGGTTGCCAGTGATGCGCACATCTTGCAACCCCCAAGGCGTGTTACTCTGACGGTGCCGATTCGACACACAAGCAGAGGGAGGGGGGCTGGGAGACACGCAAGCACGCACATCGACAAAGAGCGGAGGAGTGCCGAACTGAGCGAACACCGGAGCCGCTCGCAGTGTTGTCTGCTCGGTGTACAAGTCGTTGGTGGTACTCCCATAAAGGCGTGTTTGTCTACGACTACACGACGGTCGAACAGGATGCAGTGGGGGAAAGGCCTTTTGGCCCCTGTCTTTGGTTTTCTTCCTGTTGAAGAGCGTCCGCGTGCCTTGAGGAGCTCATGCCGCTAAGCAAATGTAGGAGAACTCTGCTCGCTCGGCATTTTCGGAGCGGAGGGGGTAGGGCCCGCCATAGTCCCTCCCCCCTCCCTCCCTATCCATCTTCCGCACTCCACCCTGCCGCTACAACAGCCATCGCAGTGCCGTTGTCATCGCAGCCCCAGCCATCTGCGTTTCTGTCTCTGTGTGTGTGTTCAATCTCTTTCCTCCGCCTCCCCTCCTCCAACTTGGACGCCGCCCCGCCCCCTCGCTTCCCTCCCTCCAAACACCCTTCCCATAAGTCATGCGGCGTTGTTTGACCCCAGCCGGTGCGTGGGTGTCCACGTGGAGGAGGGTGACGACCGTGTCGCGTGCCGCTGGCTACAACCCTAGTCACCGTCCACCTTTGACGGAGACCGACGCGAACAAGACGACGTCGGGGGCGTCGACCACCGCACCGGTCGCGCCGACCTCTGAAGACTACCGCGCCCTGCTGCTGGATCTCTTGCTGTACCGTCGTGAGACGTTGACTCCAGTCGTTGAAGCCCTACGCCTCGAGAGAGACGAGGTGGAAAAAAGGATGGAGCAGCTCGACACGCACGTGCGCGAGCTCACCTCCATTCGCGATGAGCTTCGGCAACTAGCCGAGACGATGCTGGACGCGGAGCGCACGCGCTTACACAACTTTGTCATGGACCCCACCAACCCTCCTGCCGCGGAGAGCACCACGGCGGCACAAGCCGCAGCAGAGAGTGGAGAGGTTGAAGAAATTGTGCTGTAGCTGCAGCAGAACGGCGGAGCGCCGGTCGAAGAAAAAAGCAAAAGTACGAGGCAAACAGCGCGGACACACAAAGCGAGCATGTTTGCGTGCCAGTGGCAAACAAGGGGCGGTCTGGCAAGGTGTTCGTGCCGCTCCTCCTCCTCCTCAACGGGTCGTCTGCTCGCATTGTTCTGAAGAAACAAACTTTGTGTGTTGGTGAGAGGAAGAGGGAAAAGGGCAAACACAGCTGCGAGCCGCAGCATGCAGTGAAACGCTGCAAAGCTCACCTCACTCTCTCTCCTCCCGTTCGTGTCAAGCTCCCAATGAGTACTTTCGCCTCTTCTTCTCCCATCCCACTATCTCCGTCTCACGTCTTAGTCAACCCTGCAACTTCTCAGCGACACTCCCATAGGCCCCCCCACCACCACCACCACTCATATCCCCTTCGTCATTCACAAAAGGAGCAGTGCGTGCCGTGCGGGGGCAGTGCCGCACACATCCTTTACCATCCCACTCACTCCCCTGTCGTCATAGCACACCAGCGACAACCTCATCGTTTCACTTTTGAGACAGACGACGCCCCCGCAAGAGACGGTCTCGGCTCGAATACCGCGTGTCTGTCTCCCTTTACTTTATTGCCGTCCCCCTCCTCCACTGCACAGAGGAAGGATGGGGCCAGAGGTGCCGACTTGGATAATCTGAGCGTACGTAACATTTGGCATTGTGTTCTGCACGGGTCTCGCTGTACTGTGCTTTTTAATTCACGCCCTTGTCGTCAGGCGGCACCCATCACCACTGAAGGCAGCCAGGCGCTGCAGTCGGTCCACAGCTCCACGAGTGAGACGGACGCGTCTCTCTGCTACATCGCTGCCTAAGCTCATATTAATCGTTAATATCCTTTTCTCTGCTGTATTTGTGGAGGGAGCACATCCGGTTTGGCGTGTTGCGGTGGCTGTGGTGCGCACCAACGCGAGCTGAGGCGCTTAAGTAGAGCTGGCATGGAAAGCCGGCACCGGCGCACGTGCGCACACAATACTCACATGCGCTGTTACTTACTCTGAAACTGAGACTACCTCTCTCGACTGCTCTCGGCACCGATGCCGAGCCCTACTCATGTTGTTGCGTACTCGATGCAGCGACGCGTGGCACCGCCGTACCGCTCCCTGCGAGGTCGTTCCATTGGCGCAATGGTGATGGACAGCTTTCCGGTGCAGCTCCGCATGTACGTTGCCAGCTCGTCCCCCACGGCTTCCGCCGGAGGCTCGTCTTCGCATTTTGCCTCGGCCAGGCTCTTCACTGACGCCGCTGCATCGCTGTCACCCATGGCGGATGGTGCATCGTCCGCACCGCCGTCTCCATTTGAGGTGCATCAAGTAATCGCACGCGCGGCGCAGCGGGGCCAGTGGGAACACGCCATTTGTCTTCTTGTAGGCTCCCTGCACAGTCACTGTGTTCCTCTCGCAGAAACGTACCAGCTGACTCTCCTGGCGGCACTTCGCGGCGGAGGATGGCAGGCCAGCGTGCAACTCACGAAGCGAGTGGCGACCAGCAGTCTCTCGACAACAGCCCTCTACCACGCGGCAGCGGACCTGCTGCTCGCCAAACCGACATTTGACTTGGAGACGTTGGGCAAGTCCCTTGATCGGGTAGTGCTGGAGGAACTTGTACCACTCATGCTGGCCGACGCCACGCAGCACGTGGTGTGGCGTCCGCGACACCGTGAGGCGGCACTGCGAGCCCTTGGGAAGGCAGAGGAACACCAGAAGATGTCGGCCTTGTTTCGTCGATGGACAGCCGCTACGGCTCTTTGCGGTGGTGTTTCACAACTCCGGTGCAGCGAGGAGGAGGCCACTCTGTTCATGGCGGCGTTCGGCGTCACCGGAGACTGGCGCTCTGCGGAAACACTGCGGGCAAGCCTCTCCCAGGTGTCCGCCCCACTTCTCGTCAGCTATGTGCGCGCATTCACCGTGGCGGTGCAGCACGCTAAAACGTCAAGCCGAGCAGAGCCACAGCAGATTGTTCCGTGGGAGATGGCTTTAGACATTGCTGCCGCGGGCAGGCAGGAAGCGCCAGTGCTGGAGGCCGTGACGGAGCTGTTGAGTGCGGCACGTCACGCCGCAGTCCCCGCTGACGGGGCTCGGTGGTGGTGGGCGGCCAGCACTTCCACACACGCGAAATTGGCAGAGCTGCGCAGGCGTGTGGCAATCTCCGCGCGTGAGGCGGCGCAGTTGCTGGTGGAGTGCCATGTGACGACCGCGCAGGTTAGGAGCTTGCTAGATGCCGTGCGCGTGTCCGGGGTGCTGAGTTCAGCAGCGGCAGAGGCTTCTCCGTACTATGAGGGATGGGTGAATGTGGTGCTGGTTCTGAGCCAGTACTGCCCACACGCGTTGGTATCCGTTGACGGGTGCGCCGACGGGCTCGTGCCACTGCTGCCGCATACCCTCGGTTTGTGGCGACAGGTGGCGCAGAGTGCCGCCGGCGGAGATGTCGCGAAGCCTGCCAGTGTCGCGTGGTACGTTGTCTACACGTCATCCGTGTTGCATTATCTGCGTCACGCTTCCCTGCAGCCGGCGCAGCTGGCGAAGGCTGAGAGCACACTGAGTGCCGCGCTGGCGCGACAGTTGCGCTGCGCCAGCCATCATCCCATACACGGGGCTCTTCTCACCGGCTTTGCAGGCAAGCCCGGTGCGCTGTTTATTTTTCTCCGCACTGTCAGCGCGCACATCAGCGTGCCGTCGGCAGAGCACTGCGTCACGCTGGTGATGCGCGGCGAGGCCGCGAGCATTGATGAGATGGTGGACGAGCGGTTGCTCAGCTTTCTGGAGCCTCTCGACGCGCTGGGAACACCTGAGGAGCTATGCGAAGCTGTGTGCGCTGCCGGCGAGGCTGCTCTGCTCTCCTCCCCGCCCTCCTACTCCTCTACCCAGTTTGTGTGCCTCGCTGTGTGGTACACCTGTCACCAGCTGCGACGTGGTGTTTCCCTGGTTGCGCTGCGGCCTGCGCTCCGCCGCACTGTTTCGCTTGTTGAGCGACTTCCAGGTTCCGCGGAGGCGTTGACGCTGCTGAGCGCCCAACTGCAGTGGTGTTGGGGTGCTTCATTGGAGGCGCTGCGGGAGCAGGCCGTCCCCGTCTTGTTGAGGCGTGAGGAGTGGGATGTGCTTGCTCGGCTGCTCGAGCGCTTCCCTCAGCCACTGTCAACGCGGGAGCAGCACATTCTGCAGCGCTGCAAGAACGGCGCCAAAGTGACGGCGCTGCAGAATCTCGTTACGGCTCATCGCGCGACAGCCGCATGGGAGTACTGGCAGGGCGAGCTGCGCGGTGCCGCTCGAGAAGCGCCTCTGCCCACGTCCCTGCGCGACAGCCTCGTCTCTCTCCTGTTGGCCCACGGACTCGTGACGGAGGCGCACGCGGTGCTGGCTGTCAGTCGTGCATCGGAGGTCCGTGTGTCGCACACAACGTGGTCTCGCACCGGGCTGCGCGTCTACGACTATGCGAGACGGTGGCGTCGTTGCGAGCAGGGGATGCAGCTGGCGGAGTTGTGGGACGTGGCCGCACTAGGGGGGGAAGAGGAGGCAGATGGTGACGGCAGTGAGGTCCGCAGACGCGAGATAACGGTGATCCTTGCTCTCTACGCTGGTTTGGCCCTGGAACACACCCACCGAGCAGCGGACGCAAGTCAAGTGATTGCGGCCGCAGTCGACTATGTTCTCCGATACGACGAGGCGCATCACCACCGTGGCACACAGCCCCCACTCGATTTCGCAACACTGCACAGGACGGATGCTCAACTCGCGGCGCGCCTTCCCGATTACGTCCAATGCGCCGCACCGCGCCTCATCTGTGCCGCACTCAACTGCAGCGGCGAGTCATCACGGCAGCCGGCAACGAGAGCCGCTTGCTCGGGCGTTGACAGCGGTGGCGTTTCAGAGGCGCTGCGCATCGTAGCGTATCTCCTCCCCCTCACCTCAACGAGTGGAGCAGCGGTGATGGCGTGGTCAGAGACGGTGCTGCGGCTTCACACTGTGGCCAGCGCCTGTGCCGTAGAGGCCATGCCGGCAGTGGCGACATTGGGGCAAAGGCTGCTGTACCAGGCGGCGGCGCAAAACGTCACGGTGGCGCCGTCATTTCTACGCCTCGTGCTCGCTACAGGGCCGCTCTCCACAAGGCTCCTTGCAGCGGTGCGGCAGTGTCTCCTCCTGAGACTTGGCAATGCACCGACTGGGCCGTCTAGCACAGATGTTGCGGCCACTGCCGTGCAGGTGGCGGTTTCGCTCGCCGACTCTGGCAACCACTCTGCAGCACTGGAGTGGGTGGAGGAGTTTGAGCTATGGCAAAGGGGAGAGGCAGCGGGAAAGGAGGGTACAGCGCCAGACCAGCAGACGGTGGTGGACATGGCAACTCAGCTGTCGTGGCTGCAGGCCGCCCAAGGAGCCGCACAGCGGCGCGTCGATCAGCGCGCTGCCCTTTGTCAGCATCGCCGCAAGGCGCAGGCTGCCGCCAGCCAGGGCAGCGTGGCGTCGGAGCTCTACGCATGGGATGCTCTCGATCGCCTCATCGACTGTGATGCGTGGGAGGAGGCGCTGGACGCCTTCCTGCAGGTGGTGGCCGCCCCAACTGACGTGAAAAGCCTCTTCTCTAAAGAGTCGATGGAGCTGATGGAGCTGCGCGACGCGTACCTCTCCGCGGATGTGCTAAACTCCGTCATGCTATGCGTCGCCCGTTGTGCACCGTGGCGAACCACAGTGCAGGCGTGGATGCTGCTGGCCAGTCAAGTCCCCCTTCTTCCTTGGAATGCTTGCGCTGCTGCTCTGACCCCAAGCATACACGAGTTGCTGAGAGTGATGGCGCGTCAATGTGCGCTGCCTCACGAGGTTGGCACCGTTGTGATGTGGATGGCGGCGCAGCTGGACTTGCCAAGGTCTGCAACGTCTCCCCTTTGTGCTCTTTTCGCTGACTGTATCGGCGCCTCATCGTCTACCGGTGCCGGGTACGCGTGGACAGCGGCAGAGGCACAACTTTGCGCCGAGATCATTGCGCAGCTGCGACGATTGTGTGGTGAGAAGCGCGTGGAGGAAGCCGGACGCGCTATCGCGGAGGCTCAGGCAGTCCTTTTCCCGCCTTCCCTCTACACGCCAGCGCCCCACAGCGAGGAGGGCACAGTGCCGTCGGCAGCGTCGTGGCTGCCACCTGGTCGCCCCCCGCTGTCGGTGAAGGAGCTCGACACGCTGGCTGTTGTGGCCCCGCTACTGCTCCTCGCTTCAACGCCGCAGCTGGAGTCTCTCGCACAGCAACATCTGGGCGGCACGTTTCAGGGGCATGAGCTTAAAGCCCTCCTTTACCTCTACCGAGAAGAACTCCTGCAGCGCGTCGCCGCCGTGCGTGAGCCTGACGCGGCGCTCGTGCAATACCTCGCGCAAAATGCAACCCTGCGCGTGCTTCTCTCTCAGTGCGTGGAAGTGAAGCCAGCAATGCATCCCACGCCGCGCGCGCGCGACAGGGCTGCGGCGGAGTGGATGGCCCAGCACGTCTTTGACGGCTTCTTGCCGTTGAGCACGGCAGAGGAGCTCTGGAGGGCGTGTGAAGAACCTGCGAAGAAGCTGGCAGAGTGTCGGTGGTCCGCCGTGGCAGAGGCAGAGCTGTGCGAGGAATTGTTGCGGCGCCACGGCAGGCCGCCGGAGAAGCTGAGCACCGCACCGCACTTGACACGGCAGGCAATCTCCCACTACTGGAGCTGCTTCCATCGCGTTCTCCTGCCTGAGATGCATTTTGGCCCGCTGGAGCTGTGCTGCCTCGCCTCCTACGCTCCGGCCCTTGCCGAGGCGCGGGCGGCGTGCCCGGACATGACGCAGCCGGCCTACGCCAATGCCGTTGCCGAGCTCGCCAATCACGCATACAAGTCACACTTTTGCCCCAGCCGTGTACCGGTCGAGGACACCCTCAGCTACCTACGTCGCCCTCACTGCGCAGCCGCAGTCGCAGCAGTCATGACAAGCGCCTTCAAGAAGCTCAAAGTGCTGCACACGCAGCTCTCCGACGTCCGCAGCGCGGCGGCGCGCGGCTACCGGCTACCGTTTCCCTGGAAGACAGTGCCTGTCGCTGCTGTGAAGCTTCCACCGGAGCTGGATCGGCAGTGCCTCGCCGATGCCGCCCGGCGCATTGCCCATGACGCGGCTCCTGTAACAAAAGCAGCTCCCGTACGCGCGTCCCACACACGCATCGCATCACCGCTGCTGCGCCGATGGACGCAGTGGGCGACGGGGATGGCGTGTGCCAGCTCGCCCAAGTCATTACCGCAGGCGGCCTCACTACTACTTGTGGAGTGGACGAAGGAAGCGCTTCATTCGGGCTGCGACCTCCCTCGCGCAGATCAAGGTCTCAGCGCCGCCCTTACAGCTGCTGGCGATAATGGCACTAAGGTGTGCGCGTTGTGGCGGGAAATGGCGCGAGCAGGAAAGCGTGAACTGCAGCTACAGCGGTGCCGTGACCTTAGTGTGGCGTGGCAGCTTCTCGCAGGTGCGAAGGTGTGGCGCTTCATGGACCCCGGGCACGTGATGGTGCTGCGCCGGCTTGTGTGTCCCTCCAACTCCAAAGTTACGGCGTTGCCTTCCAAGCGCGACGCGGCCAGGCACCACCGCAAGACGTCGCAGCGAAGGGAAGAAAGGGGATGAGCGTAACCCTGTCCTGCCCATGCACCTGCATGCGTGTATGAGAGAAGTGGGGGAGGGGGAGGGGGGAGTACAGCGCGCAGGGCGGCGCCGTGTGTGCGCGTGGGCCGCTCCTCCTTTTTTCTCTTGATGGTAAGGAGGGGCCCGGATGACGTCAGGGGGCACCTCAGAGAGTGGTGTCGCAGAGTCTAGTGCCCACTCTGCGGGCAAGTCAAGCAGCTCCCCCCCCCCCACTAACCCCTGCCAAGTGCACAACCGCTTTTGGTGATGACAGGGTCAAGTGCCCACGACGCGCGGGAGGTCACGGCGACGGACCGCTCCCGATGTCGGTGGTCAGGTCGTGGATGGCGTGGTGTCGGAGCGACCGGCGAC
This sequence comes from Leishmania mexicana MHOM/GT/2001/U1103, assembly GCF_000234665.1. Taxonomy (NCBI): domain Eukaryota; phylum Euglenozoa; class Kinetoplastea; order Trypanosomatida; family Trypanosomatidae; genus Leishmania; species Leishmania mexicana. Next base: position 37,419 of record NC_018308.1, read on the forward strand.
AGTGCGCACGCTGGTACCATCCATATAGCAGGCGAGGTGCCAACGTGACTCGAGCGTATCCCACTTGGCCCTCGCACTGCCTACTGGTGGGTGGGCCTGAGCCACCCCGAGGGGGGATCCACCAGCTGGTGACCGGGATGGTGGGGGAGCGGCTGTGCGGCGATATCTGCGGAGAGGCGGGCGGGTAGAGGCTGAGGGCGGGGGGAGGGCGTGCTCTCAGCTGACGGAGTCTGTGCTTTGGTGCACCGCGTGTGTAGCGCGGCTGCCTCGCACCACGCGACGGGGCCTGTGGCAGAATCCCGGGGGGAGGCGTCGAGGGGCGCTTGGCCCACGTTGGGACCGCAGAGAAGCGGACACGTTTGGAGAGGGAAAACGATGAAGAATGTGGAGTGGGGCAAGTGCTCATAGGGCGACGCCCTCCTACCCGCAGACGGACATGCAGGCGTGCGCACGCGTTGACATGAAACCCCTCCATCAACCACATTTGTTTACGGGTTGTGCACGGCGCGCCTTTGCCTCTTGATAAGCTGTTGCGATTTGTATCCCAGCTCCATTCACACGCTCTGAAGAACCACATGCCAACATACGACGCGCGGTCAAAGGATTATCTAGGTTCCCTCGACAAGGACCACTGCCATGCTCCGCCTGTGCCCCTCCGCCCCCCCCCTCCACTCCTCCTCCGCACGCTTTCCTGCCACCTCTCTCTCTCTCGTGCATTTGTGTGTGGCGGCGGCCTTATCCATTGCTTGCGCTCCACCGTCACACCCCAACCCAACAGGGACGACTCAACGGCATCGTGTCTTGCTTCCCACCGCGAATAACGTGACGCGCACCGCACGCACCCGCCCGCCCCCCTCGGTCGCTGTTTCCATTGTTCGGTTCTGCACCCGTGTTTTGTGCCCCTTCACTCCTTGACTCCGCCAAAACACATTCTCTGATGCAGAGAGGCAGACCATGGACCGAAATTGCCCTTCGTGCACCTCACGTCGCCGCGCATGCGCGCCGTGGCGACGCAGAGTGCTGCTCGTGTGTGCATGGGCAGTAACTGGGGTTCTGATAAGCAACTGCGCACTTGCCTGGCCACAGTTTCTTTACGTGAGGCGTCGCGAAGAGCTGCCTGCGCCAGTGCAGACGGATGCGGATGACGCGCACGCGCGTATATCCCCTCGGCTGTTCCCCGGTACAGAGGAGCGTGGAGAGCAAGCCCGCATGCTCTGGGCGGAGGCCGAGGCAAAGGGGCGACTGAGTCCGTGCTGGAAGCGCTCCCTGCAGCTTCTGCATGCCAAGTGCGCCGAGGTGCGGAACGAGGACACAATGCGCAGTCGACTGGCCCTCTTTATGGCCACGTGTGACGCGAGTAGCGACGGACGCGCCCACCCGAGCTTCCATTGTGGTGGCTCTGCTGCTACGCAGCTGTCAGAGCTGTCGGCTCATGCGGTGCGTCAGTGCGTGCAAGGGTTGTCCGACAGCGCCTACGCAGCCTTCTTGCAGTACCGCCTTCACGCTGACGTGCTGTGCGCCTATTTGGAGGAGGAGTTGTACCAGCAGCGCACTGAAGCCGCGGTCGCCGCAATGCACCTTCAGATGCACCGCAGCTCACACATGCTGACGGCGCTGCAGCACTCTGGCGCGGAGGTGGTGGCCCTCATGAAGGACTCGCAGACGCTCCAGCAAGAGTCGCGCGACGCTGCGTCGTCCTTGCTCCATCAGCTCGGCCTTCTCCATAACGGCCAGGCGGCGGCACTGCAGTCTCTGCAGCAGGCCGTCAGTGACATTTTGCGGACCAGCAGTCACACCGACGCGGCGCTCGGCGAGCTGCACACGCGCGTGCAGGGGGCCGCTGCCGATGCGCTCGCCTCTGTTCAGGCCCTCAGCCAGGAGACGTTCAAGCGGTTTGCCGAGGTGGAGGCGCAAACACGCGGTGTGGTGCGGCTCATGCAGCAAATGGACACTCTGCATCAACTGCTGGCCCGGCAGCGGCCTCCGCGGCATCGCGTGGCTTGGGTGCTTGGATGCATTTGTGGTGCCCTGGCTCTCACATGCCTCCCGCAGACGGCAGCGGCGCGGTTGCCAGCGACCTTGCTCACCGTCGCCGGGTGTGTTGGGGTACCGCTGCTGCGGTGGTGGACCGGGCAGGTGCGGTGGCTCTTCCTGCACGAAACGGCGTGGGAGTCCCTCTGCTTGTCGTTGGCGGTGGGGCTTGTTAGCTACTGCGCCTACCGCTACACACCGTCCGACACGTGTCGGCACCGAAGCCTGGCGCGGGAGGAGGCAATACGCGTGTGGGGTGAGCTACAGCTACAGCAGCAGGTGGAGCAGCAGCAGCAGCAGCTTGGTGGTTCACTGCTGCAACCGTATGTGCCTCAAATCCCCATCCTGGGCCTTCAGTCCCACCCACGCATGGTGCGGAGCGGTGCACCTGAGGCATCCCTGAGTGTCGCCCACGCATGGCCTCCGCTGTCCATCGTGGTGTCTCCACGCGACGACGAGGTGGAAGCGACCTCGACCACAGCCGACGGCTCCCACTGCACCGCATCCAGCGAGGGCTCTGTGAGTGTACCGGACGAGGTGTCCAGCGCTGCGAGCACACCAAACCGCAAGCGCAGTCGTCCGTGCGCCGCAGGCGACGACGCCGCTCGCCATCACGCCACGGCCCGCACCAGGCGCTCGACGGCACACAGCACCTGCCGAACGACGCGCAGGAAAGGATAAGCTCCCTTTTTCCCGCCTCGGATGCGCGTATTCCTGTGTGCGTGGTGAGTGGCGTCTCTGCGCCGGTCCTCCACTTCCATCCAGCTTGTGTGTATGTGTGTCTGAGCTCCTCTCTCTACCCCCTAGCCTCCCTCCCTCCCTCCCTCCCCGCCTTCTCCGCAGCTTTCTGCTCTTCTTTTGGTTTTCCGCTTCTCCTGGAGCGGAGGGTTCAGCAGAGAGGGGAAAGGGGGAGGAGGCGTACTTAGTCCGTGCGATACTGCGCAGTGTAGGCCCTGTGACGCTGCACCCTTCTGCTTCCTCCTCCCTCCTCCCTCCCCCAACCATCAACCCTGCCCTGCTGGCCGGATATTGGGCACGCACACCCACACGGCCCCTCCGCTCCCTCGCTCTCTATTCGTTATCCATCCCCCTACCCCTCCCTCCCCCTCTTCGCTGGTTTATTCCCCGTTTCCACCCACGCTTGTACGGACTCTCGTCCATCTGAAGCAGACCCCCCCCCGCAAGCCGGGTGGAGGAGGAGGCGGAGGTTTTGGACCGACCTCCCTCTCTTTCTGTTCCCCTCCGGCCACACGAGGCCTGGTCCCGCTGCTGCACGTGAAAGTGCCACTTGCCGCTCGCAGCACAGGACACATTCCTTGATACCCATCAGGGCGTAATGTGCCATGTCCTTCCATGCTTCTCTTTCCCTGTGCGCCGCCGCCACCACCTCCATGCAAGTTACTCTCCACTCTCGCTGCACCTCGGCAACTCGCCATATCCACTATCACGTGCTCCTCTCCGTACCGCGCCTGCGCTGCCTGTGCGCGGCGGATTTGGTGTGGGGCGACGCAGCGCCGACAAGCGTACAAACGCCGACGCTGTGGGACACCAAATCCATCGACCAGGTGCCGGTGACACGCCGGTGCACTAGCACAGAGGCACCCGTACTTTGCCGCGCGTCCCTTACAGCTCACACTGTCGTCTCCCCTCTGATCGTCGCACATCTACGCACGTCTTTGATCGGCAAGCAAAGGTTTTTGAAACCGTGACGTCGATCCACGCCTCAGTGCAGCAGCGACGCGTCTCTGTAGGGCCGCCTTCTCCTGAGCAAACTCGAAACGCCTTATCCATCAACCTCCGCCCCCCCCCCAATGCTGGCTTGCAGTCTAAAGCAGGCAGATCGCACTCGCAGCGACGCCTCGCCGGTGGCTGTGGAGGAGCTGGGCGGGTGGGCCTCTGTTGCGGAGGCGCTTCTCGTAGAGTGCGCATGCGCCGCCCTCGTCGACGTCTCGGAGCCGTCCGCGCGGGCTCGGCTGGTTGTCGAGTACGCCGACTCTCTTGTGGCACTTGCGCACACACATGCAGCTGACACGGCCGCGCTGCAACGTCGCGCCGCCACCGCCGAGGCGAAGCGGAGTGACGCCCTCACACATCAACTGCACGCTGCTGTTCAAGAATGTGAGACGGCGGGAGCCAACCTTGACTCCGAGCGCACCTCTCGTGCCGCCTTGGAGGAAGAATCGCGTCGCTTGTTAGATGAGCTGCTGACCACGCAGGAGGAAAGGGAGGCGCTGCGAGCGGAGCGAACGGCCGTGTGGTGCGCCGTGCGGGAGGCGCACGCGGTGGCAGGCATCACGTGCGCCGCCAAGGCGACGGTGGAAGAACATGCCCGCGCATTGTGTGAGTGGGTGAGGAGCGCGCAGGCGGAGCTGGCCAGCCCCCCTGCGCTTGTGGAGGCCACTACCCCGCTACCAGTCACTGTCGCTCCTTATCAGCCGGCGCGTCTGCTGTACCGCCGTATTCTTCCTACCACCCCGATGAACCCCGTTACTGCCTCCCTTTTGCGAGTTAAGGAGCAGGTGCAGCAGATGCGCGAGCCCTCTGTAGCGGAACTCCAGCGGGCGGTGGGCATGTATCGACATCGGGGTGACGAAGCGGCAGCACCGCTGACGCCGTCACCGCAAACACGGGCGGCAACGGCAACAGCGACCGTGTCGACTCCCGCACCTCTCCCGGTGAATCGATCGCTGGGCCGGCCTCGCTCCTGCACACCCCATCGCAGCACGAACAGCTCTGCAGCGAAGCGGGAGGAGGATGTGGTTGCTTCGCCGCCCTGGCGCACTCGCATGATGAAGCTGCAGGAGGAACTGAAGGGGCTGCGGCGGGAATTAGGCACGGCAAGCGCCTCCCCGTGACTCTGCGGAGGAACAGCAACATTTTTGGACCGTATACTTCTGTGAAGCGTGCGTCAAGGTCTGCTCCTTTTGCCTACTCCTGCTCCCCTCCCCGCGTGCCCCCCCAACCACTTCCGCTGCTCAACGGCTGTTGAGGGAAGAGGGGGAGTGAGCAGGTAGCGGGTAGCAGGAGAGAGGAGACGAAGGCGGGGCGGGGCGCGGGTGAGCCGCACGTCGGCGCGTGTACATGCACAACTCTGCAAGAAGAAGGCGTACACCAATCGATGTGTGAGGCGCGGTGCACTGTGTGTGTCTCTGTGGGTTCGTTACTATGCAGCGGCGTTGCGGCTGTCTCAGCTGACGGAGTCTGAGTGAAGGGAAAGAAGGAAGAGGAAGAAAAGGGCGCACGGACGCGGACTCACGTCTGCGCCTGCACGTCTGCGCCCTACTGCACCCATCGCCTACCCCCTCCCCCCCCTTCCTAGTCACCTTGTCTCGGCTTTGCGGCGCACCAACTCTCTGCATGTCCGGCTGCCTCCTCGGCTACCTATTCCTCCCCTGCCCCTGCCCTTCTGCGCCGTCTTTTCATTCCCTTTCCACTCCGCGAGTGGGCTCTTTGGCCTGCGCCTGCTGCAGTACACGCAGACACAATCGTAGTTGAAAGGACGCCGCGGCCATGTCTACGGTGTCCACCAGCTCCATCCCAAGTAGAGGGATCACGGAGCTTGCCCCTTTAAGGGGGCACGTGTGCCTGCCTGGAGAACCGGTGCTGATGACGCAGCCCGGCGTCGTGGTGGCGATCGGAGGTGGCCTTCGGCTGCTTGCCCAGCCCACACCCACACCCAGCGCTGATGGCGCATCGCAGGCCCTCACAGACGTCTTCCTTTCTGAGTACTGTGCCCCCCTTCAGCGCGGAAGCCATCATCTTCACACACACGTTCCCCGGTACACAGTGCCGACGCCGGCGAGTAGACGATACACCCCCCGCGCCGGTGATCCGGTGCTTGCCATTATTGCCCGTAAAGTGAGCCAGCACTATTACTACTGCTACATTGGTGGCTCCGCCCTGGCCTACATGGACGCCTTGGCGTTTGACGGCGCCACGAAGGTGAGCCGACCGCGGCTGGTGGAGGGCGATGTTGTGTACTGCTACGTGAAGCCTCGTGCTGGATCAAACTACGTCGAAGGCGTACATCGGTCGGTGGCCAGTGGGGTATTTGACACAACTGGCGAAGTCGAGGTGAGCTGCACAGCGGCAGAGGTTGGGCTGCCGCCCAAGGACTGGACATCCGGGGAAGCCGTCTTCGGTCCGTTGCAGGGCGGTCGCGTTCTGCACCTCCCACTGGCGTACGTGCGTCGTCTGCTCACACCCCTGGGCTCATCCCCAGACAAGGCATCAGCACAGCAGCGAAAGCGTGGTCACACGGAAGGCGAAGGCGGTGATGGCGATGAAGTCCCCGCCTCGTACCTCCTTCAGCTGCTGGGGCGCAGAGTGCCCTTCGAGGTGGCTGTCGGCCTCAACGGACTCGTGTGGGTGCGGGGGCTCTCTAGCGAGGCTGACGCCACGGCCGCTGCCCGGCGCACTGTCGCCGTAAGCTCGTGCATCTCCGAGGCGCAGTACGACGTCACTCGCGCCGAGATGGAGGCCCGCGTCGAGGTGTACTTTCCTTCCTGACGCGAAACCGCACGGGAACAGGCACACGCACCCCCTCATGCGCCGCGCGTACATGTGCGTGTGTGGCTTGTGAACAGGAAACGAATAATGTCCATCTGACGCCGTCCCTCTCTCCTCCGCTGGGGCCTCTCCGGCCCCCGCCTCTTCTCCTTTGTTCCACCATCTCTCCGCTCCCGTGCGCGCAGCACTTGACCTGGGAGAGAGAAACCGTGTTCGACACGAGACAGCGCTCCACGCCCACGGACGTGCCGGGGGGAGGGGGGGGGCGAGGAAATGGGAGACGCGGTGGAGAGTCAGAGGCTGGAGGAGGGCGGCGAGAGGAACACTAACTACACAAGAAGAAAGAGCGTGCCATGCTTACAGCGCGTACTGGCAGTCGCTGCCCTCTGTGTCACGGAGAACTCATGCTTCGCCTACCGCGCAAACAGCCGTGCAGGCGGTGCTTGCGTACGTTTGTGTGTGGGGGGCGGCGACAAATGACACAACAGCAAGAGAAAGGGAATGGTGGAGGGGCGCGCCGTGCCGCCGAGTATCGCCGCCTCCTTCATGAAGATGTGCACTCAACCACCTCCCCCCTCCCGCCTTCTTCCAAGCCTTGGCTCCACCCTCCATCTCATTTTTCGCTCTGTTCGCTGTTGGGGCACACCGCACGCCGGCCCGTCCTGCCGCCTTTCAGTCCTCGGCGTCTGCACCGTCGAACACACGCATACCGGGATACACGAAACTGCAACGAAGGAGGCAACAAGGGTAACAAGAAAAAGAAGAAAGCCACCTGTGCACTGAGCCTCCACTCGAAGTCACCGATCTGCTCCACCACACATCACGTGTGTCTCTTCCCCCTCTCCTCCTCCCCCTCCCTCCCAGCTCTCGAGGTACCCTTGCACCCCCCCCCTCTATCCGATACCTCTCCGTGCATCCTCCTCCACGGTTGCACGTCGGATACAAAGTGCACGCACAGATATCCGCACATACGCGATGCCGGACTTCAGCCAGTTTATCAAGTACCTCAACGCCAACCTCCACGCACCGACTGGTCAGTACGCGGCGCAGGGCGGAAAGGGCGCTGGTGGGGCTGGTGGTGCAACCGAGGCTGCGACCCCTGCTTCCCATGGTGACACCTCTGCCTTCACCCGCTCCTGCGACACAACGTGGCGGGTGCTGCTGCCGAGCGATGCAGCTGCAAAGGAAAGCGGGACACGATCCAGCGGCCCATCCGCTGCGGCGGCCGCCGCCCACACATCCCCATCGCACCCCTCCGTGACCATTGGGCGGATGATGGTGTCCACAGAGGACCGATGGCGTATTCAGGCACAGATGCGCCGTGAGGAAGCGCGCAGTGGGCAGGCGCGGAAGGAGTACAACAAGAAGGTGACGCGTGCCATCAAGGTAACGAAGGGGCCGTCCGAAAACGCCTTCCCCCCAGGTCGTGGCCGTCCGTTGTAGTGTACGCTGTGAGACCGCGACAGGGTTGCGGTGTCTGTTGAGCCAGTATGGGCAAACAGCGTCGCCGACTCGTGAACACAGATGCAAGCACACCCGCACACTGCCGCAGCGCAGGGACCCGTGTGTGCTTGCGTGTGCGAGTCAGAGGAGGGAAGGGCGGCGGTGTGACCCAGCACACACACACACCTCACCGCTGGTACCTCACGTGTAGGCCCCTCTTCCTTTCCGTTTGTTCTTGATAAGAGTGGCAGCGCTCTCCTCACTGCCAGCGTGGGCGTAGCGTCGATGCCTCCTCCGCCCTCCTTCTCCTCCTCGGGCGAGGAAGCGCGAGGGAGGTGCCCTTGAAAGGGAATGGGTGAATCTAATGAAATAGAGATGGCGAGCAAGCGGGAGAGCTGTCGCCTGCCGCAGCCTGACTGGGCGTGTGTGCGTGTGTGGGGGAGGGGGGAGGTGGAGGGAGGGGCTGGCCTCCACAGACGCCGTTGCGCATGCCTATTCGATACCGGAAGCGCTGGGTTTTGCTCTCCGTGTCCCACGACTTTGTTTGCGACTCTGCCGGCCTCCCCCCTCCTCCGTGTCCTCCGTCCCTCCCTTTCACACACGTGCATACAATCCTCCCATGGGAGGTGGAGGCGTCTTCTCGGCTCTCCTTATTCTTCTCTTCTACTTCGATGTCACCGTCTGCCTGTATTGTGCCCTGCACGTTCTGAGCCTGCCTGCGTACATGCATGCGTGTGTGTGTGCGTGTGCCTCTCTCCCTCTCCACTGACACTTCGCGTGTTCGAAAGCCTGCTAGACACGTGAAGCTTGTGTGTGCATAGAGATACACACACACACGTCTGCGCGCGTAACACACAACCCGATTAGAGACACACCCTTTAGACCCGTCCTCGCGCAACCACACCGACTTCTCGGGCTCTTTTGCTTTGCGCGCATCCGATGGCAATGCTCGAAAAAAAGAAAAGCGCGCAGCCGCTGCATGATGGCACGGTGCTCATATCACCCAATGCATCGCCCAACTTGACCACAAGGCCAACGGACCACCGCAGCGCCGAAAACACAGAGTCGCCGTCACTTGCCGATTTGTTGATGCGCGCCTCTGAGACGATCCGGGAAGAGCGCGGGAGGGCAGACTCGCTGGCGAGGGAAAACGCCAAGCTCCAAGCGCAGCTAGACAGTGTTCGGTTGGCCTATCAACTGGCGGCAACTCAACGGGCGCAGCGCAACTCGCAGACGTTGGGGAGGGTGACGGCACTTGACAAGGCTAGCGACGACACGCAGTTTGCCTATGTGAGAGACCGACTGATTGGGTCAGACAAGCATCCCTCCTCAGAGCACGAGGGATGTAGCTACACACGTGGGAGCAGCAGTCGGTCCCGGCTGGGACAGCGCCAGCGCCGTTCAAACGCTCCTGCCTCGTCCGTGGCTTCGGCAGCTGCGCGAGTGCCTTCACGCGGTTCCATCACAGCTGCGACACGGAGCCGCAGGAGAAGTTGGGATGTCGGCATCACGCCACCCGAATCCGTACCGCAAAAGACAGCAGAACAACACATCTCCCCAGCAACGGAAGCGCGTGAAGAGAACGGCTACTTACCTACCACGTTGCGCAGCTGTGACCTGAAGTCAGCAAAGGACCATCTGACGACTTCCCTGACCGGTGGTGGCAGTCGCGAAGACCAAGGGAGCGCAGAAATGGTGGAAGGCGGCAGCGATACGGAGGAGTCCCCCACGTATTGGATGGCTCGCCGGCTTCTCCGAGCACTCGCCCCTCGTCCTACCGACAGCGTTGTGGGCGACATTGTACACACCATGGTTACTGCCTTGCAACAGGACGTGCAAGCCGAACTCGACAGGCCTAGCGAAGGTAGGAACCCTGCTCCAAGTCGCATGCGCGGCTTTGCACTGGTGCGACTACAGCCGTGTGTCTACCGCCTCCTCGTTGGTCCTCCTGCAGAAGTGAAGGCAATGGAGCGTGCAGCGCGGGGTAGCAACAGGGGTGCTCGCCAAACAGCACCGCGGCTCCCCTCCGCAGCCCTCCACCGCGACCACTTTCTTCTCTACAGCAGCAATCCAGAAAACAGCACCGCCGCGCACCTTTGCCCTTCCAAAGTCACGAATACTGTCATTCACCTCACCATTGACACTGGCACTCTTCGCGTGGTTCGAGGCGGAGGACACATGGACTTCATCGACTACTTAGAACGCCGCTTACAAGTGAAACTCTACACCAGACGGGGCCGTCTCGCCTAACCCACCAGGGCCCTCCCCGCCCCCCCCCTCGTCAATCGCCTACCACAAAATCTTTTCCACGCACAACTCCCTTTGCAAGCTCTTTCCCAGCGAAGAGGCACACGACGAACCTTCGCGACCTCTGCACAAGCACCGGCACAGTCCCCATTCCGTGGCACGCACAACTCACCACCGTGTATACGCGACGGAAAAGATGACCCATATCCTCCCCCGCTCCACGGTGTCGCTTGATGAGAGCACATTACCGAAGGCCTCCTCCCCCCCCCCCACACCTTCCATGCCTCTATCTTTCCGCCCACCCACCCGCCCCCCTCTCTCCTCCTCCCATCCCCCTCGCTTCACTCCCCCGTCACCACCACCGCCACCCATACGACTCTGCCGCCGGGCATGCGTGCACGTGCGCAGAAGACGACCACCCGCTTCGTCCCCTCCCTCCCCCCGACACTCTGCTCCCCCTCCATTCGCCTTCTTTTTCTCTCCCCACCCCACTCCACGCAATGGCCCCCTTGGCTCCCCGCTGCTGCGCGCAGGCGCTGCTGTGTGCCGTGCTGGTCCTCGGCGCCGTGCTGGTGCGCGCCGAGTCGTTCACTGTGACGCGCGACGTCACCATGTCGGACACATCATTCAACGGTCACACCATGGTGCTCGACCTGTCCTCCTCGAGCGCGGATGTGGTGACAGTGCAGCTAATAAACTCGCAGGTGTCCGGCAACGGCCTCACCATCAGGAACTCCAGGGGCCGCTCCTCCTCGTCAGCGCGGCTGAGCATGAGCATGGCAACCACCACAGTGACGCAGTCCGCCATCACCCTCTCCGGTGTCATGCCCGCCAACTCCGACATTCGCATCGTCGCCACCACCGGCTCCCTCGCCCCCGCCCAGTCGCTCTTCGACTTCAGCGCCCTCGCGCTTGACACCAACGCCACCGTCATGGTGGAGAACACCGCCGTCACGTGGCCGAAGGACTCCATCAACACCGGCAGCATCGTGCTCATCAGTGCCGGCGGCAACGCCGTCGGCATCAAGAGCACCGCCGCCCTCTTCGTGCTCGACGCCACCGCCATCAACGGGGCGTCCGTGGTCAACATCAACACCCAGTCGTCCTTCCCCATCACCGAAGGCGCTGCGCTCACTGTCGACTACGCCCGCTGCGAGCTGTGCTCGAGCGCGCTTGTCAACATCAACGTCCCGCTCGTCGTCGACGCCTCCAGCCTGTTCCGTGTGTCCAACTGCAAGGTCGTCGGCGCCAGCAACGGCCTACTGACCTCCGCTGGCAGCATCACGGTCAGCGACAAATCCGCCTACCTTATCTACGACAGCGCCGTCGAGTCCGGCGCCCTCTTCTCCTTCCCTACCGGCCTCGAGGACGCCAGCGAGGTGTTCCCCTTCACCGTGTCTGGCGGCTCGACTGTGTCCTTCCTCAACCTGAAGGGGATTTCCACCGGTGTTGCCGCTGGCCAGAGCGTCCCCAGCTCCTTGGAACAGTCGAACGCCATCGGCAGCGGCTGCGTCATCAACGACAAGGAGCTCAGAGTCGTCTCGGAGTACAGAAGCCACGGCCTCAATGTGGAGACCGTCGTCGACAGCCAGGGTGCCAGCAGCGGCACCTGCGTCAACGCCAAGTGCATCCCCGGCAACACCAAGCCAGGTGCCGCTGTCTCCGGCACCGAACCCTGCACCTGCCAGTGCTCCCTCCCCAAGTACAACTCGCCCTTCTGCACGTCCGTCGTCGACCCCATGCAGAACTACAACCCCGAGGTGGAGTGCACCGTGCCCGACTGCGCCACCTGCGACCGCCTCGACCCCTCCAACCGCTGCACGGAGTGCAACACGGGCTACAGCCTCACCAGAGACCATCAGTGCAAGGCCACGACGACGACCACAGCACCCACCTGCACCGTTCCCCACTGCTCCGTGTGCGCCGCCGGCAGCGCGTCGGTCTGCAGCTCCTGCCGACCCCCCTACTCCCTATCCAACGGTGTCTGCGTCGCCAACACCAACGTCGCCGCCGGCGCGCACACCGCCGCCCTCGCCGCGGCCGTCTGCGTTGTCGCCGCCCTCTATGCCTTTTAGCGAGTGCGTGGTTGATGGTCGTGGTCGTGGGCAACGCCGGTGCGCGTCGTCGGCTGCCACGCTGTCCTTCTCAGCCTCTCCTTCGATACGCATCTTCCCTCCTCCATAGGCTATGGCCGCACACACGACGACGACGCCGTGTGACGGGCAGCCGCCGCCGCTGCTGTATGCCTCCTTCCCTCGGCCCCTGCCCGCCCCCCCCCCTTCATTCTCCCTCTCCGCTGCACATGAGAACATGCGTATATACCGCATCTTCCTCCTACCTGGCATGTGTGGCTTTCCATGTATTCACCCTCCCCCCCCCGCTGTCTTTTCACTGTGTGTGTGTGTGCCTGTGTGTCCTCCTCCCGTGTCCGCTTTCCCTGTCTAACTGGTCTGTGCGGACGCGTATGGACCCGCACCTCGCACTGCCCGCCGCAACCCGAGATTCGTCGTCTCTCACTATTATTCATTCTTGTCCTCGCTCTCTCCCTCCCTCCCCCCTCTCCTCTCGCCAGACGTGTGTGTGTGTGTGCGTGTGTGTGTCCCTAATGTGCGCACCAACACACGCACGCACGCACGCGCACGTCGCGCCCGTCGTGGACTTGTCCCTCCTC
>NC_018308.1:50419-90419 GCF_000234665.1 Leishmania mexicana MHOM/GT/2001/U1103
TCCTGTCTCCCCCCTCCCTACCTCCACCTTCCACGCCTCTATCCTTCCGCCCACCCACCCGCTCCCCTCTCTCCTCCTCCCATCCCCCTCGCTTCACTCCCCCGTCACCACCACCAGCGTAGGTGTGAGCGCAGACTTCTTACGTTTAGAGCGCTCCACGTAACCACGTTGCGCCGAGGGGTTTTTGGGACGACGTGGCTCACTGCTGCTGATGCCGTCGAGGCCTCCTCCACTACTCCAGGGTTTCTCTCTGCGTGCATGACGGCCTTGCGAAGAGCGACCCGTTCTTCTTCCTCTCACACACACGCATGGACTTTAGTCTACTGCCCCTTAGTTCCTGATGGCAACCCCCACTCCCCCTTGAAGCGTGCGTGTGCTCTGCCTCACCGCCTACGCCCTCACCCACGAATCCGATGCGCACTGCATGACCCATAATCATCCGCTTCTCTCCTTGCGCGTGTGTGGCCGGTCAAGGCGCAGGGCACACACACGCACGCACGCACAGAGAGAGAAGCGGCGAGAAGGAAAGCAACGCTGAGCCCCCACCCCAAAAATAAGACGAGCGCATGGAGGCACAGGAAGTGCGTGGAGCACCGACCCACTCTGCAACGATCGCCGGAGAATTCTCCCCCACACCCACACACACGGATCACAGCCACCGCCAGAGGCCGCAAGACGATCTCGCCCTGCACCCTCCCTTTCTCTGTCTCTGGTCTCCGTGTGTGTGTGTGTGTGTGTGTACGTCGCTGTCGATGGGATTCCCCACCCCCACCTCTACACCCATCCTTCCTATGTTGTTGTTCTGCTGCTCGCCTTGCCCTACTTCCCGCTCGGTGTTTCAAAGGTCGACGTTTCGCCACCCTCCCCGCCCCGGCGTCATGGCGCTCACCCACCCACCCGCGTCCTCATCGTCCTCCTCACGGTCGTGTTCCTTTGGTCTGCTTCCTCTAAAAACGAATGTCAACTTGGCGGGCGCAACCACACGCGCGCGGACTTCAGCGACGCGCGACAACTGCGTAAAGGTAGGAGGAGGAGGAAGAGGCGATGCTCGAGAAGGGTGCGTGACACACGCCACAACAGGCCGCCCTCTCCCGTCCCCGGAAACGGAAAGGGAGACTCCACTAGCGGAGTCGAGTGAAGCCGCCTTCTGGTCACCACCACCGCCGAGTTCTTGTCATCCCTTCTCTCCTACCCTCGCGTCCCCTACTTCTCTACCCCACCTCCCTCTCGACCTACCCCGGCCCCTCCACCACCACCCACACCCACACCCACACACGCACGCTCCTCTGCCCAACCACGCACACGTGCAGTAACACGAGGCTCCCCATCCTTCCCTCCCCCTACCCACACCGACACACACCTTCATCGTGGCCCGCACCTTTCGCCCGCTCTCTCCGTGCGTGCATCCGTGCGTGCCTCAGTCTGTTACCCACCCACACACACACACACACCTCCCTTCTCCCTCCCCCCGCTGTTCACCGACCCGACCGTGCACGCGCTGGCAGGCCATTCAGGCACGAACACACAGCGCACACACCTTGATTGATGAAGATGCGTTGCCGAGACGTACTGACGGCAATGCTCGTGGTGGCCTGTGTGGCACTGTCACCAGCTGCAGCCTACACCACCGACCAGTGCCGCGAAGTGTCGCGGTGCGACGTTGACGGCACCCTCGTGTACGCCTTTTCTGGCGAGTGCGTGTGCTGTCCGGAGATGCCGACCGGCGATATCCTTCCAGTGCAGTGCGTTCCGTCGACCGCGCACTGCCCTAGCGTGCCCAGCTGCAGAGCGTGCGACACGACCCCCGGGATGTGTGACACCTGTATGACCGGCTACGTACTCGAGCCTGCCAACATCTGCAACGAGTGCTTGGCCTCGATGTGCGACGTCTGTCAATCGGGCTCCGAAGGCAAGCGCTGTCAGCTGTGCTCAGAAGGCTATTACTGGATGACTGGCGGTGAGTGCCACCCCGTATCCAATAGCCAGGACTCAGAGAGCAATACGCAATGCCGCGTCGCCTTCTGCAGCACTTGCCCTAGCACCACCGCCAGCAGCTGCACCAAGTGCAACGACGGTTATGCGAAGGATAGCAACGGGTTCTGTGTCAGCGCCTGTAGCGTCCAGCAGTGCGACATGTGCTACACGGGTAACTCCGCCGACTGCCAGTTGTGCTCTGCCGGGAACACGTGGAGTGCGACAGGCTGCTCAGCTGGTGCAAGCGGTTGTCGTGTCGGTCATTGCACCACCTGTGTGGCTGGCGACAACACCAACTGCGCTATATGCGAATCGGAATACACCCTCACCGCCGGCTACTGCTTGCCTCAGCAGCTCTGCACCGACGCCAACTGTGCCAGCTGCCCCAGCGACGCCGGCACGTGCGCTCAGTGCGCGAACGGCTACGGTCTCGTGGACGGTGCGTGTGTGAGGTGCGAGGTGCCCAACTGCTTCAGCTGCGACAGCGACCCGAGTAAATGCACGCAATGCGCGCCGAACTACTACCTCACCCCGCTCTCGACCTGCTCCCCGGTGGCCTGCAACATCGAGCACTGCATGGAGTGCGACCCACAGACGCCGTCGCGCTGCCAGCAGTGCGCGGCCCCCTACGTGGTCGACAGCTACGACGGCCTCTGCAGGCTCCCCGACGCCTGCTCCGTGCCCAACTGCAAGAAGTGCAAGACCGATACCTCCAGGCTCTGCGCCGAGTGCGACGCCGGCTACAGTCTCTCCGCCGACGCGACGAGCTGCAGCAGTCCGACCACGCAGCCGTGCGAGGTGGAGCACTGTAACACGTGTGTGGACGGTGACAGCACCCGCTGTGCCTACTGCAACACCGGCTACTACGTCTCCGATGGCAAGTGCAAGGCCATGCAGGACTGCTACGTGTCCAACTGCGCACAGTGCATGCTGCTTGACAGCACCAAGTGCTCCACGTGCATGAAAGGATACCTCCTCACGTCGTCCTACGGTTGCGTCCCGCAGAGGGTCATCAACGGCGCGGCCGCGCCCTACTCTCTGTGGGTGCCCGCCGTCGTGCTCCTCGCCTCTGTTGCCACGCACCTTGCGTAGTGCGCAGCGGCATGCGAGCAACCCCACTCCCATTCCCTTACGACATGTGCACACACACGCACAGACGGGGGGGGCGGCACCCCCCACCCCCTTGTCTTGCTCTTTCCTCGTTTTGCCTATTTCTCTTGTGCGCTGGCGCCGGCCTCCAGCACGTCGCCCCCTCCCCTCCCCCCCCCATTGCCTCTTCCTTGCTCCCGCGGACGGCCACTGCCACAGTCCCACAGCGCAGACATACGTGTCTACACGGCGGAGGCATCCCCCCCCCACTCATCACTTTTTTTCTCCGAGAGCCACACACCAGGTCGCACACCGCCCTCCCATCGCCGCCCTTCCAGGCGCAGCTGTGTGGGGTGGGTGTGTGCTCGACCTCGTCCCTGGCAGCTCACTCACATGTGTACAGACACTCCAACAACCAAAGCTCTCTTCTGCGCACGTGCTCCGCCCCCTCACCCCACACCGCCACCGCTGCGGTCGGCGGTCGGCTGAGCACGAGTGCAGCGCGCGCCTGCGCTGCTCGCTGCCGGCATGGCTGCGCTCCCCTTCCCTGGCTGCGGCAATCACCACCACCGCCGAGTTCTTGTCATCCCTTCTCTCCTACCCTCGCGTCCCCTACTTCTCTACCCCACCTCCCTCTCGACCTACCCCGGCCCCTCCACCACCACCTACACCCACACACGCACGCTCCTCTGCCCAACCACGCACACGTGCAGTAACACGAGGCTCCCCATCCTTCCCTCCCCCTACCCACACCGACACACACCTTCATCGTGGCCCGCACCTTTCGCCCGCTCTCTCCGTGCGTGCATCCGTGCGTGCCTCAGTCTGTTACCCACCCACACACACACACACACCTCCCTTCTCCCTTCTCCCCATTATTCGCCTCATGCACAGCTCTCGCCGCGGCTCTCTCGCGGTGGCCGCCGTGGCGGTTTGCGTGGCAGTGCTCGCCACGGTCGGCACGTGTGTGTTCGACTCGCAGGAGATCGGTGGCAGCTCCTTCACCTTTGTAGGGTGGTCGTCTGCCAGCAAGGAGGAGTCGTACCAGAGCTGCACCCTCACCGGAAAGGTATTCAGGATTCAAGGCGCCGCAAGCGCTCTGTCGGACGACGCCACGCTGCCCGGCGGAATCCTGCGGTTCTCCAGCCTACTTGTGTCGAATGGCTACATCGTGGTGGATAAGTACTTCCCCCAGAACACCAACATCACCATCAAAGATGCCAGCGGCACCGTTGCTGCGGGGATGCCCTTTGTCGACGCCGGCACGGCAATATATTCTGATCAGCTCAGCATCGTGGTCACCGACTCCACCCTCAGTTGGGCTGCCGAACGGTCGGGTCAGAGCATGGTGCGCGCACCCTTCACCATCCAGCTCTCCAGCTCCCTCTTCGTGCTCGGCAGCACCGTGGCGCAGGCATCGTCCGTGGTGGAGGTGACGGGCCCGAGCAGCATCTCGCAGAAGTCGGCATTGGCTGTGGATTACGCCAAGTGCACCGGCTGTGCTCAGGGTCTCGTGCACTTCACCGACTTCGTTCGGGTGTGGGACCGTAGCCTTCTTCGCATATCACACTCCACCGTCAAGGGCGCCGCCGGCAAGCCGCTGATCGGCATAGCACAGGGGGCAGGGCCCCGTATGACGGTGGAAAGCAGTCTGTTCCTTGTCGAGAACGTGTCATCGCCCACCAGTAACCTCATCGGCGCGGCCGTCAGCATGGGCACCGATGCGCAGATCACCCTACGCGCCGTGACGGTAAAGAGCATTGGTGCCACGATGACCGGCAGCGTCAACGCGCAGCTCTTGACGGCAGACGACATCGCCCAGCAAATTCCCTCCATTTCCGTGGTGCCAGACACCACCTGCGCTGCGGCCTGCGTCCCAACGGCCAAGGTCGACTCCCGCTGCAAGTGCGCCTGTAATGCCGACATGCCGCACATGAACCTCTGCACAGCCATGAAGGACCCCTACGCAAACTACGTCTACCGTGGCTGCTCGGCGGGCTGCAGACGGTGCTTCAACGAGACCGCCTGCCTCGAGTGCCACCCGAGCTACGAGATGCTGCCCAACATGATGTGCTCGCTGACCGGGCTTCAGTGCACAGACCCAAACTGCAAGACCTGCACAACTTACGGCCAGTGCACCGATTGCAACGACGGCTACGGTCTCACCTCCTCCAGCGCTTGCGTGCGCTGCAGTGTAGCGGACTGTAAGAGCTGCCCCATTGACGCTAACGTCTGCAAAGTGTGCCTCGGCGGCAGCGAACCGATCAACAATATGTGCCCCTGCACCGACGCCAACTGTGCCAGCTGCCCCAGCGACGCTGGCACGTGCGCTCAGTGCGCGAACGGCTACGGTCTCGTGGACGGTGCGTGTGTGAGGTGCGAGGTGCCCAACTGCTTCAGCTGCGACAGCGACCCGAGTAAATGCACGCAATGCGCGCCGAACTACTACCTCACCCCGCTCTCGACCTGCTCCCCGGTGGCCTGCAACATCGAGCACTGCATGGAGTGCGACCCACAGACGCCGTCGCGCTGCCAGCAGTGCGCGGCCCCCTACGTGGTCGACAGCTACGACGGCCTCTGCAGGCTCCCCGACGCCTGCTCCGTGCCCAACTGCAAGAAGTGCAAGACCGATACCTCCAGGCTCTGCGCCGAGTGCGACGCCGGCTACAGTCTCTCCGCCGACGCGACGAGCTGCAGCAGTCCGACCACGCAGCCGTGCGAGGTGGAGCACTGTAACACGTGTGTGGACGGTGACAGCACCCGCTGTGCCTACTGCAACACCGGCTACTACGTCTCCGATGGCAAGTGCAAGGCCATGCAGGACTGCTACGTGTCCAACTGCGCACAGTGCATGCTGCTTGACAGCACCAAGTGCTCCACGTGCATGAAAGGATACCTCCTCACGTCGTCCTACGGTTGCGTCCCGCAGAGGGTCATCAACGGCGCGGCCGCGCCCTACTCTCTGTGGGTGCCCGCCGTCGTGCTCCTCGCCTCTGTTGCCACGCACCTTGCGTAGTGCGCAGCGGCATGCGAGCAACCCCACTCCCATTCCCTTACGACATGTGCACACACACGCACAGACGGGGGGGGCGGCACCCCCCACCCCCTTGTCTTGCTCTTTCCTCGTTTTGCCTATTTCTCTTGTGCGCTGGCGCCGGCCTCCAGCACGTCGCCCCCTCCCCTCCCCCCCCCATTGCCTCTTCCTTGCTCCCGCGGACGGCCACTGCCACAGTCCCACAGCGCAGACATACGTGTCTACACGGCGGAGGCATCCCCCCCCCACTCATCACTTTTTTTCTCCGAGAGCCACACACCAGGTCGCACACCGCCCTCCCATCGCCGCCCTTCCAGGCGCAGCTGTGTGGGGTGGGTGTGTGCTCGACCTCGTCCCTGGCAGCTCACTCACATGTGTACAGACACTCCAACAACCAAAGCTCTCTTCTGCGCACGTGCTCCGCCCCCTCACCCCACACCGCCACCGCTGCGGTCGGCGGTCGGCTGAGCACGAGTGCAGCGCGCGCCTGCGCTGCTGATTGCCACGACAGCCTCGTGTAGAGAAGGGGCAGAGTTCGCGTGCGACTGAGCCGGCGTCACCGTTGAGTCCTCCCGTAGGGTAGTGGCTGCGCCTCCTCCAGGACCCACCCGCAGCACCGGAGTTCACTGCGACTCCCCCTCGCCCTCGCTAGAAGCGCCTCCTTCAGTGGGTACGTGTTCCCTACCCGTGTGCCTTCTTGTCTTGGTGGGTCTGTGTTCCTGCCACTTGGCTGTTCTCCTCTTCCCTTTCCCGCACGTTCTTGTGCTCTCGCGTGTACAACCACCCCTCTCTCACGCACGTGCACACGCACCCTCTCTGTCACGTGTGCGCATGTGGCGTCGTGGTGGTGGAGCGGTTTCCTCAACTTGTGCCTGTCTGTGTGTGTGTGCGGCCATCGGAGGTGAAACCGCCGTACGTAAACACTCGCCGTGCCCCCCCCCCGCTCCGACACGCACACGCACACGCGCACATCGCCCTTTTCTCCTCTTCTCCCAAGCCGGCTCACTTTCACTGACCCCCCCCTCACTCCCTCTTCAAAGATGAACGTGACGCACCTGCTGATGGCCGCAATGCTAGTAGCCGTGGCATGCTCGGTGGTCATGGCCTCGGGTGCCTCAAGCTCGTCGTCCTCAAGCGCTCCAGCCCGCGAGTCGATCCCCCTTGTGTCCAAGCTGATTGCGCCGTCCAGCAAGAGCACCAGCAACTCGCCGCGTGCAACTGGTGCCGATGTGACGGCGTCTACTACCTCCACCACGACGAAACCCGTGAACACGGCGGCATCTTCGTGCACCGTTTCAAACTGCGCCGCCTGCTCGAGCACGAACCCGAACGTGTGCACGACGTGCAGCCCCGGCTACGCCGTCGACCGCCTTGGCCAGTGCATGGTCGTTGGCTCCTGCAACGTCGCCCACTGCGTCATGTGCCACACGAACGACAACGGGCGTTGCTTGGCCTGCGCCCCGGGCTACATGCCGACGGCCTCATTCAAGTGCGTCCCGGAGCGGTCTAAAAATACGGCCTTCCGCACTTCCTCCCTGGTTGTCTCTGTCGGCATGGTATTGGTGGGCACGGCGCTGACCATGGTCTAAAGCACGGCATGCCCCGAATTCAAAGACCGAGTGCCACACATACCAGGATGCCTGGCCGATGGCCCGTCCGTGTCGGGATCTAAGGCTAACCACACTCCTTTCCCCCTCTTCTCTCTTCCACATACGCATGCACACCTGCTGAGGTCCTCATCTCTGTTTCCTCCCCCCCCCCTCTGAGCGCCGTGTGTGTGGGGGGCGGTAACGTGCGCGCCGCCTCCCCTCCTCAGTCCGTTTTTATCTTGTCCGGCCATTGTGCGCATTATCATCATGCGCAGTGCCCCCCCCCCTCACCCCCTTCATCGCCCCCCTCCCTCTGTGTGTCTCTGCGTCGGCGCATGCTGTGTGGTGACGCTGAGACACACAGAGGGAGGGGCAAGAGCACATGTGTACTTCGTCTCTCCCGGCGCGCCGCGGTCGGTTCGTGGCTTGAAGATATCGAGAGAAGGGGGGAGGAGGAGGGGGGCTGGCGATACCATTGTGGTGCCCCATGTGCACCCACACGCGTGTTTGTGTGTGTGTGTGCGGGTCCTCTCCCTCAGTCTCTTCTCTGCGCTGGCCGAGTGAGTGGGGCCTCTCTGCGCGTTGAATCCATTTTATGTGCACAGTTCGTTTCTTCTCCGTTGTTGTTGTTTTCCCGAGGGGAGACCTGGATGGGGGAAGGGAGGGGGGATCGTCAACGGGGGCTGACCGTTGGGTCCGTCCGTCCGTGCGCATGTGCAGGGCGGAGGGCATTCTCCTCCCCTCCCTCCCTTCCCCCACTACTACCACCCCTGTCTGTCTGTCTTGTGCCCCTCATGGGGCCTTTTGTTTTCTGCCTCCGTATATATACGTGTGTGCCTCCTCCGTGTTCATGCATGGGCCTCTCCCCCACTCTCCTCCCTACCTCTCTCAGGCAGGCGCACCAACAGTGGAGTCCGCAGCTGCTGCTGTGATCACGTGATCGAGCGCTTGCTATCCCCACCCCCTCACTCTCTCTCCCAGACAACCACCCATACCACCTGTCATCCCGCTGTGTTGCCGTGTGTCTGTGTCTGTGTCGTTGCTCTCACACTGGAGAGGGCTGTTCGGCAGTGCGCCTCACGCACGCACGCACGCGCACCACAGTCCCCCTCTCTACCACCATCGCATGTTGTTCATTGACCCTCTCATCCGCCCATCCCCGATTCCCCTCAAGACGTTACCTGCGTGGGGATGCGTGCGCATGCGTTGTAGTCTGCGGGTGTTGCACGCATCGGCTCCCCTCTGCCCCCTCCCCTCATCTCCCCTCGCGTCCCAGAAGAGGGGAAGTCGTGGTGCAGATGCCGCCGTCGTGCTCTATGGCGAAGGCGTGAGGAGAGAGCGAATATTCCCGGCCTGTCCCGCTATGATATCTCTCCCTACTCTCCCGTCCTCAACATGCTCACTGAGCGTGTTCCTGTCCGTGGGTCTGCGTCAGTGCACGAGCACGCACACGCGTCATCCCACTCCCTTGCTTTCCATCGTCAGCCCTATCCCCCCTCCCCAGAACATTACCTCACACACCCGCAGCACGGGCACAGGCGCACCTCCTTCCTCTTCCCCTCTACACGAATCATGCCCGTCTTTGCCCTCCGCAGCAGCCACCACAAGCGCGGCATCGCCGCCGTCCTTCTGCTCGCCATCGTCGTTGCAGTCACCTTGACGGTCTCCGCGCAGACCATCGACAACTACCCTCCTGTTCCCTGTGACAGCACAGTGCCGAACTGCCTGGAATGCCGGAAAATGGGGATGCTAAGCCTGTGCTCAAACTGCAAGGAAGGCTACTCGACCGCTGTCTCACCCGCGACCCCCACCGAGTTCGGCAAGTGCAAACCTTACAATCCGAGCACATGCCGCCTTGGCAACTGTTTGCGCTGCGCTGCAGATGACAACACCAAGTGCGTGCAGTGCCCAGTCGGCTACCCGAACATTAATACGTACCTCTGCGATGCGACCACGGCGGCTCCGACGACTGCATCCCCGTCCATCACTACCACCACGACGTCCCCGACGACTGCAGCCCCGTCCATCACTACCACCACGACGTCCCCGACGACTGCAGCCCCGTCCATCACTACCACCACGGCGTCCCCGACGACTGCAGCCCCGTCCATCACTACCACCACGACGTCCCCGACAACCTCGGCACCCAGCACCGGCTGCCAGACCCCGTCGTGCGCCATCTGTGTGCCCGGCAGCCAGTACACTTGCGCCGTGTGCGAGTCCGGCATGGTGCTGATGGTGTCCGGCCAGTGCATGCCTGCTGGCTCCTGCAGCATGGCCAACTGCGCGCAGTGCTACCCGAACGACAACAACCGCTGCTCCTCGTGCGAATCCGGCTACGCCCTCACCGTCTCGTACACCTGCATCCCGCGCAAGCCCGGCAACTCGGCGGCGGCGCCGACACCGGTGTTGGTGGCGCTGGCCATAGTGTCGGTTGCAGCGACGGTGACGTATGTCATCTAGGGGTGAAGTTGTGACGGACCGCCATCGATGGGGCATGCACAACACACACACACACACACAAGCACGTCGACGTGCCTGTGCGCCTCCCTCCAACCCTTTCCAGCCCTAACCGCCCGGAAAAGGCCTCTTGTTGTTTGTTTCTCCCCCTCTCTCGGCATCTGGACGCTCTCTCTCTTCCTGCCTGCCGCCCTCCTCATCCTCCCCATCTCTTATGTGTACTCTGCCCCCCTCCCCGTCCTCCTCCCCGTCTTCTCACGCCGTCGCGTACACACGCGCACACCTCCAGCTTTACCACAAAGGTGTGCAGACGATAAGGCGGATAAGCTCACTCCGGCGCGTACTCTCTGACGTGTGTGCGTGTGTGCGCGTGGGTGGTGAGGCGGGGGAGAGCAGGAGGTACTCATGGGATGGACACGTGGAGAGCGCCGTAGGGCGTGTATATATATATATGTGGGTGTGTGTACGTATGTCAAGGTTCAAGGGGAAGGCTAGATCAGTCCTTCATATATTCTCTCCTCACACCCTCTCTGTCCGTCTCCTCGGGGAATGTCTGTCTGTGTGTGTGTGTGTGTGCGCGCGCACGTGTGCTTCAGTAGATAACCCGATCGAAGGGCAGGGCCCGCTGTGCATGCTGGGACAGATTCGTTGTTGTTCGGGGATTGACGAAAAAGGAGTGGGCGTGCGTGCAACAGAAGGGGGAGAGGGGTGCGTAGTCGAGTGGTGCGGGGCTTGAACGCCGCCCTTCTCCCACCACCACTCTCCCTCGAGCCTTGCACGTCGGCCAAGCTCCCCACTCACCTACCCCTACTCGACCTGTTCGCCCACTCTGCGCATGGCCCCTTCTCTGGCATATACAGGCACATCCTCGCCGTCTCCCTTTCCTCTCCTTGTGCAAACCTCTGCGGCTTTTTTTTCCCCTTTCCTGTCGTCGTCCCAGGGTATTTCCATGCCCGTGCACGCGCTATGGAGGAGGCGGGGGGTGGGGCGGTGTAGTCCCTCCCTCTCTCCTTTACTCTTTGGTATCCCTGCACCTCGGTGCTCCTCCCTTCTCTAATAGGTTGGGCTTCGCCTCTTCCTCCCTTCCCCACCCCACCCACCCACATCTGAATGCGCACTGGCACACCTCCGCCCACCCCCTTCTCCGACCTCCCACTCACCCCGCCATCATTGCTCGGGGTTGTGGCAGTAGACGGATCGATGAAGGTGTGGCTGCAAGCACTACGTACTCCCCTGTCTGCTCTCCTAACCTCCCAGAAAGAAATCTCTTGAAGGGCGGCAGCGGCGGACGGGCCCCACACGCGACATCACATCCATTGACTCAATCCTTATGGTCCTCTCTTGCTGTCACACATATTCCTCACCCCCTCCTCCTCCCGCGCCGCCGTCACCTCCGCCATGACAAGACATGTGCCTAGCAACACCGTACCTTGTCATGGCCCTCCCTTCTTCCTCTTCCTCTTCTCATCCTCTCTTGCGCGGGTGTTGTCCCATCTTACCTCTCCAAGTTGAACAGCGAATAGCATGTCACGGAGATGACGTGCGTCTGTCCGTGTGTGTGTGTGTGGAGAGAGAGCAGGAAGGGGGGTACGTGTCCATCCATCCATCCCCCACCCCTTCCCTTCCTCTCTCCGTCTGTGTCGTCGACGCCGTGCCACTTCGCACAAAGTCGAGGACACACAGAGAGAGAGATCGACTGGCATCGCGCTCGCCATCATCTCCCTCAGTTCCTCCCACCCACCCCCCTGCTCGCGCGCATGCATGTGTGGGAGCCCGTATGCTTCTGATGTGGGGGTGGGGTGGGGGTGTATGTGCATCATGCCCCTCCCACCCCGCACCCCCTCCTCTTCTGGTGCTCTCACACTCCTTCTCTCACGATTCCATCCTCTCCCTCTCTCCGCCGTTGCGCGCCATGCTTGGGTGGGGTGGGTTGATGCCATGATGGCACACACACACACACCGCAGAGGTATACGTGTGTGTGTGTGTGCGTGCTACATCGCCCTTCCCTCCTGTTTGCGTGTTTGCTCGGCTTATTTTTCCGCTTGAGGTGCGCGTGCGTTGCTGTTACGAGCGCCGCGCAGCAGCAGCAGAGGGGTGGCCAGTGTAGGCCGAACCACCTCTCCCATCCCATCGCCTCCTCCGGTGACCCAAAGAAGGGCCACATAAAAAAGGGCGAAGAAGCGCCGCCGCACACCGAAAGGCGCGCAGCGTACTCGTCGTTTCTTCCGCGCCTCACTTCAAGTATTTCTTCTTCGCTACTTGGCGCATACTCCTGTCGTCCCCCCCCCCTCCGACCTTCCCACATCACAGCCACCATCGCTGCCAGATGACACCGCACGCTGCCGCGTCGGCGGTGGCCACTGTCGTCGTGGTACTGCTGGGATACGGCACTACGGAAGTATGTGGTTACAACTTCGTGACCATCACCGCCCTCTTCTATGTACCCGGTGCTACGGGCACGCGATCGGAAGACGCGGGTATGTGTCTGGAACGTGGCGGGTACCTCGCGACGGAGGCGACCGCGGTGCTGCACGAGGCCGATGTTCAGGCGCTCGAGTCGGAGGGGTTCTCCACATACTACGCCTTCCTCGGCGGTGGTATTGTGCAGCCGTGGCGCATGGAAAGCTACGAGATGGGCTTCTGCCCGTTTTCCATCAAGGATCCCGACATGTGGTGGGATACCCCGTTCAGCCAGGCGAACGGCGACAACAACAACTGCTACTGGCGGTGGTCCGCGGGTCGCTGGGTCGAGATGCCGTCCATGTCAGGTCTGCCCCACGACGAGGAAAAGACCGGGATCATTTTCTACCGGGGTCAGAGCACCTTAGGCTACGATCGGCAGGTCAACGGGTTCCCACTTTTCTTTCCATTCACCCCGCCGATGTACCACCCAAATATGCAGCTGGGCCACCACCTTGTTCTCTACCGCGGCGGCCTGCACACAACCAAGGCCGTGTGGGGGGACACCTACGCCCGCGGCGGCTTCACGTACGGGGACAACTTTGCGAATAACCCACAGTTGGTGGAGGCGACACTGAAGGACTGGAAACTGGTGTGCCAGAGCCAAGGTCCCCTCCGCCTCAGCTACGAAATGGCCAACACATCCAGCCAGCTGCAGGAGCGATGGTGGGCCATATTCTTCTCGATTCTGTTCACCCTTTGCCTCATCACCTTTCTCGCCCTGGTGTTCTGTCAGGAGCGCGAGGACATGGACGAGCCTCCGGCGGATGCGCCGGAGTGGGCAGAGAAGGAAACGGCACAGCGGATCGTGTCGCGCCGCTACGTGAGTCAGCGCTCCTTCCGTGGCAACGAAAGTAGTGGTAGTGGCGACAGCCTCGGCGACGGCTCGAGCTGTAGCAAAGACGAGGACGGCGAGAATGTGAGCCGCTAAGCAGACAGACGACAGCAAAGAAACAGCGATGGGGGGGGATGGGGAGGGATGGGGGCAAGTAGGGCGGAGTGTCCCCCATCCCCTCCCCATCGCTCTGTGCGCGTGTGCTCATCATCTTATTTTCGTATCTTCATCGGAGGGCTTCTGTCGCCGTTCCGCGTGCGTGTCTGCGCCCCTCCTCAGGGCCTCTGTCCTTCCCTCCCCTTCCTGCTGCAGGCGTTCCCTTCCGTCCTTCTCTCTCTCTCGCACACATATACACACACACACACACACATGCGCGCGCATGCGGGTGCTGTCGCGCATCCACATCGTCGTTCGCTGGTAAGCGGCAATGCATGCCCGTATGCGTGTCACTGTAGCTGTGCCCAACGGGGCTGTGTACGTGTGGTGTGTGTGTGTGTGGGAGGGGGGGGAGCAACGGAGTTGGATCGATAAGGAAGGGGGTGGCATGAGATACACACGTGTGCGTCACGGATTGGCGGTGTTTGCTATCGTCTTTGGGGGGCAGAGGCAGCCTCCTTCTCTTGTGCACATCCATCACTTTTTTCTCTTGACTTGGGGCGGCCACCCGGAGGATGGGGAGCGGTAGTGACGGCCTCGGCCTTTGCGTTGCCGCACAAACCCCTCGCAACACACTCAGACACACGCGCGTGCATGCATCCATATAACCATGTGCCTTGCGTGTGCGTGTGCGTGCGTGTGTGTGTGGTGTGTGTGTGTACTGGGGAAGTTCCCGCTGCTTTCGGCGTGTGCCACGGTGCTTCCCAACCCCCTCCCTCCACCACGTCTCCCCTGCCCTCCGCGACGGCCGCCCCCCCCCCCCCTTCATTCATTTCATTTTTATGGCTACATGCACAAGTCTTTGTGGACCGGCCTGCCGTCCTCTCCATCTCTTGCTTCTACGTTCTTCTAGGCTCATCATCATCATCATGTGTGTGTGTGTGCGCGTCGAATACTTTGTGACTGTTGGTTCTTCGGGAGGAAGGGAGGTGTCTGTCCGTGTGGGCGTTAGGCTTTGTCCCTTGTCCCCCTTCCCCTCCCTTTATATTCTTTTACTCGGTAGACCCCCTCTCCCTCTCTTGTGCCTTGTGTCTGTATTCCTGTTTGCCGGCTCCGCCCTCCCGTGCTCCTCCCTCATCCCCCCTTCCTCCCCCTCCACACGTCGGTGTGACGTCGTTCCTGGGCATCCGTCGGTCGCCCGGAGCTTTCCTTATCTATTCGTTATCTTCCGAGTTCGTTGGAGGGGTGCAGGGGCGCGGTGACGGTGTGAGATGACGCGAGTGCGCACATATTTCGTCGTGTCTTGGTGTTGTAGCCGTTGCTTCGGTTTTCCGGGTTAGGCGTGGTGTGACGTTCGTCTATGATATGTACGTGTGCGGGTGTGGGTATAAAGATGTGTATATATATATATACATGTGGCGAAGGGGTGGGTGTGGGGGCAGCGGAAGCCGCACCAAGACACACCCACACAAATGCCTTGCTCTGTCTCTTACATCGTCCCACGCTTCAACTCCCCCTCCTCCTCCTCCTGTGCTCCCACGCACACAAGCGCGCCTTTTTTCCGCGCTGGCATACTTTGTTCCGTCACCTCAACCTCTCTCCCCCCTTCCATCCCATCTGGCCACCAACACGTCGCGTGAAGAGAGTTGTTCATGACGACGATGGAAACTGTGGCCTTCGCCGGCTACGCGTACTACAGCACGGGTGGCGAGGGCTTCATCTACTCCCTGAGCTCCAAAGATGCAGAGTCGACTGGCACGCCGGTCATACTCGTCAACGCCACCTCCAAGGCGGTGAACCTCTTTCCGTTTCTATTCCTTGTGGTTGGTGGTGTGCTCATGGTCGGTCTCATGGCTTTCGTCATGGTGACGTTCTGCTGCCGGCGCAAGGTGGCAAAGCTAGAGAAGATGTACTGGGAGCTGCAGTACGCCTTCGCCGACGTGAACAATACCCTCGTGCAGGAGGCAAGCCGCCGCACCCCGTCTGCCGTCTCCACGTCGCCGGTCTCGCTGAAGCAGAGGCACACCCCTCAGTCTACGAGTCGCCTAGTCGCCGGCTCCCAGTCGCCTCCACAGATGATGCAACGGCACGGCAGCATCGCGAGAGCGGCTTCGATGCGCCCATCACAGCATGTATTGGAGCCGCTGCCCCCGCCGGCAGCGCCGGTGTTTCCGGCGACGCCGTTGCCTTACGTCATGAACGCCAACCCTCTATACTTTCAGCCGGTGACCGCAAGCGCAGCAAGCCCGTACACGTGCTCGTACGGTGACAAGGGCGCACAGGTCACCGTCTTCGCCGCACAGCCACCCCCGATCCCCTCTCCGCAGCCGCATCAGCAGACACGCATATCTTCGGGCCCCGCGGTCCCGCAGTCGCCGCGCACAACACCGGAGCCGCCGCTGCGTCGCCGGGCGTCAAAAGTTAGCTTCATCGGTGCCTGACCAAGCAGAGAAGCAGCGCGCGCGTGCGCACAGATGGGGGAGGGGGTGGGGGGCATGCGTTGTGTGTGTGTGTGTGTCTGTGTGTCATGCATTGATGAGGTAAAAGGTGCTTCTCCAGGGAGGGCAGTGACACACCCATCGTGAGTGCGTGAAAGGGTGGCTCCCCTGCGTCCTGAACCCTTGAAGGCAGTCTATACCGCTTGTAGCAGAAGGGGAGATGCATGCCGCTCGCAACAGCAACGACGATGCTCCTGTTGCGCACCTCTTTCTCTGGTATGGTCGTGCTAAACCTCGTCAGTCCTCTGCCCCCCCCCCTCTCTCAGACACCCACCTGGTGCGCACAGGGCACGCGCACCCAACCGTGTTTTCTGCTATGCCTTTACGTTTTCTTTTACTCAGTCCTCTCTCCCTCCCCCTCTCCCATTAGTCATCCTCGAGTTTACGCCTCGCTGCCGACGTCCGCCCTCGTTAGCTTGTCCGTCGTTGCTGCTGGCTCGGCGGAACTGGCTGCCTATGCACGCGTGTGCCCGTGTACGTATGTGTCTAATTATTTGTGTGTACGTGTGTCCATGTGGATCTCCTCCTCCGCCTCTCGGCCCTCCGTCGTCGCCCTCTT
Organism: Leishmania mexicana MHOM/GT/2001/U1103; assembly: GCF_000234665.1. Classification (NCBI taxonomy): domain Eukaryota; phylum Euglenozoa; class Kinetoplastea; order Trypanosomatida; family Trypanosomatidae; genus Leishmania; species Leishmania mexicana. Next base: position 67,015 of record NC_018308.1, read on the forward strand.
CTTGTTCCCCCTTTGGCGCCACTGTGCGTGTGTACCTCTCTCTCCAATGTGTCGTCGTGTGCCCCCGTTAGCTGTGGCGACTCCTCAGGGTCGTGCGCATCGCTGCAGATATTCCGCACACACGCCGTCAGAAGGGCAGGTGAAATCACCACCCGAATGAGCCGCAGCGAAGGTAACGCACGTGTGCGTGTGTGTACACCTTTATCTTCACCCTATTCGGTGCCGCGCCCCACCCCCACCCCTTCTCCTCCCCCCATCCCCTTCCCCGTGCTGGGCTGCCGGTTGGATGGAGCGACCTGCAGAGGGCAGGTTACACGAGCGCTCTCGGGCCATCACCATCACGCACTGCTTGCGCTGCATCGTCCGTTTCTTGCACTGCCGCACACTCCTCCTCCTCCGCATCCCCATCCGCCCCCCCCCCATCTTCCTTGGCGCGCGTCGCCCCTTCTCGCGTGAATCTCTCCCTTCAGCAAGCACTACTCTGCAACTCCTCCGACTTGCATCGACGTCATTTTCCCTTTCTTCGGGGTTTCTCGTCTTCGCTTCTTCGCCCCCTCCCCCCCCCATAGTGTACGCACACACACACACACGCACAGGCAGACCGGCACGTTGGCACGCAAGGCCTGCGCTAAACGGTACCCCAGCAGACCAATGCAACAACAACCGAGGCCAGTGGTGGCGCAGTACGCCTATCTCGAGCTTCTCCCGCTCACGTACACCGGTCCTGCTCCGCCCCCGGCGCCGCCGTGCATGGACCCGACACCGGATGAGCAGTACCGCCAGGGCGTTGCTGAAAGGAAGGCGGCGCTGAAGGAGAAGGAGGCGCGGCGGCAGATGTCCTCCAGCGGCAGCGGAATGCTTGCCAGCCTCAAGAGCGCTGTCTCGCAGGCAGTCATGACCATGGAGAAGGGCGCCGCGGACGTGTCGACCCGCACGGAGTCGCAGGTGCGTCAGCTCGAGTACCAGTACGACCGCGACCGCTTTCATCTGCACTTCCACGAGCTCGCCGCGCAGGGCGAGGCGCTGCTTGCCGACTACCGCTGCAGCGCAATGCACGGCGGCCTCCAAGTCAGCGGCCACATTCAGATCACATATCATTACTTGTGCTTCTTCGCGGAGACCACCTCAAGCATCGCCAAGACGACGGACGCCGTCATGGGCGTCTTTGGGGCAGCCCGTCATCCGGCCAACCCCAACGACGAGTCGCGGAACAAGCCTATTGGCGTCAAGCAGGTGATTTCGCTGGCCAACGTTGTTTCGATTCAACCTTCTGTGGTGCTCGAGAGCATCGGCGGGCAGGCGCCGTTCTTTATGCTGCTTCCCGCACCAACGGTGCGTCCAACAGCCCTGCAGCTGTACACGCAGGACAGCAAACTCTACCAGTTCATGCACTTCGAGTCGCTCATCTCCCGCGCCTCTGGGGCGCTCCACGACGGCGTCAAGGGCACCGCGCTCGATCAAGCGTACAACTACCTCGACCACGCGTGGCGTGATACGGTGAATCTTCGACCGAAGGATGTCTAGTAGGTGCACGGTGCCTTGCCGTCGTCCCCTTCGCTTCTCATCCGGCGCACGTTACCCCCCTCCCCCTCCCGTTCACCACTGTGGCCTTGGTTGCTGTGCGACGGAGTCGACGGACATGGCAGACTGCGTCAAAGATGCAACACAAATTTCGTCGGGGGTGGGAGGAGGAGTGGCACCGCGCGCGGTGGTCTCAGCAGGGAACCGCCGAATGCACGCGAAAGAGGGGGACGAGCCAGTTCAACTATATTTGGACAGAGGCACCTCCTTGGCGACGGCGGCGGTGGGGAGGGGGGACTCCATTTGGACACACACACACGACAGATTCTCCCTCCTCCTCCTCCGACACCCCCACTCCCAACCCCCTTCACCCCTCGCTGTTTCTCTGCGTCTTCGCTCTCTACCGCCGCGCCCCCTCCCACCGCCTTGCGCACCACACACCCACTCGGGGCAGACGGCATCAAAAACGGTTGGCAGGGCTGAGCTCACCCATGCCACCAATCCCCCCTCCTCCTCCTATATTATCTGTATCTCTCTATTGCCCCCCTCCCCTCCCCTCCCGCTTCACAACCGTGTTTGCCCTCTCCTCAAACCTTTTCTCGCTGTGGCCCACGACCGCGCACGCGTGTGCGTCAAGCCCACATGCCGTCATCCCTTCCTCCGCACTTCTGCCCTCCGCCCAGGCTGACATCGGGCACCTCCGTCCGTCTCTCTGCGCGTGTGTGTGTGTGTGTGTGTGTGTGTGCGTGTGCGGGGGAGGGGGAGAGGGAGGGGGATAACCCACGTTGGTGAGAGCGCCTGTGCTCCTACCGTCTTTTAGCGTTTGTTTTCTGACCGGATGCTCGTGTGTTGTGTGTGTGTGTGTGTGAAGCGTGGAGAGGGAGTGGAACCGACAGACAGACGTGGCTGCATGGATGGATGACGACGGACCGAGAGGTTTGTGCCGGTGTGTCACGTCTTCGCTGGGCCGTGCCGCCTTTTTGCGCTTTCGCGCCTTCGTCGTTTATCGGGTGTGGGCGATTCATGTCGAGTGGGGGCGTGGCTCCGGACCGTGTAGGCTGGCAGCTAACCCCTCCCCTCGCACACACGTCCACCCCGCCTTCTCTGCCTCTTCTTCCCTCCCTCTCAGGACGGCAAGTGCGCGTACCAGCCCCTGCGGCAGAATACATGCTTTGATGTTATCCTTATTATTATCTATCGTGGCATGCATATTGCTTGGGACATGACGGTGCGCCGCGATCTTGGGGAAGGGGGAGTAGGAGGAGGACCGTGGGGCTCTCGTTGTCCAGTGCAAGCGTGATCTGTACTATATCGGGCAGTGTTTCTTGTAGTCTGCATTCTCGTTGGGCAAGAGGTCCCCACTGGTCGGATGGGCCCCCCCCCCTTCTCTCCCGTGATGTTCACGGTCCGTGTCTTCATAGTAAGTCCCGCCCACCCCACCCCACGCCCTCACGGACCTCCGTCATGCCTGCACTCGGTGAGAGAGGCGGCTTCGCGCTCTCGCCAGCACACAGACACAGCCAATACACGTGTATCGATGTTCTTGCAGGAAGGCCTCGCTCTCCCCCTGTGGGCATGAGCTTCTGTGTAGGCGGTGCGGTGGTGGGGGGGGGGCGGGCACGGTCGCCCACACATCCCACCAGTCGAATCCACGGAGACGAGCATGCGGATTCACTGAATGGCCTTGCTGTAACACACACGCACGCACGCAGGCGCCGGTGAACACGAGAGAAGTGTGCATGGAAGTTGCGGCACCCATGCAGACGTTGCGTACATGAAGAGGATACGAAAGCGGGGCAGAGGCTCCCGCCACGCACGTGGGTGTACGCCCACGCACAGACTCACCCACACGACCCGTCCCGGTGGGACATTGAATAGCAGGCGAAAGGCGGGCGCTCAAGACACACCAACGCGCCCTCATGCACCTGGAGGCCTTTGCTAAATATGGCTCGCCGCCAGCCCCCCCCCCTCCTCTCCTCCTCCATCCCCCCAGTCTTCTCCAGCATCGCGCATCTCTCTCTTCTCTTGCAAACTTCTCAACCCCCACGGTCTGCCCGCGCCCGGCAGAGGTGTGCACACCCATACACGCGCGCCTACGCACGCCGCTTCCATGCGGACGGCTTATGCAGTGGCGGTGTCTCGGCGCCGGTCGCACATTGCTTGCACAAGCTCATCATCGCCGCTGTGGGCACTGCAGCCGCGGCGTGCCTCTTCCGTGCATCGTGGCCGCGTCTCACAAACGACGTCCGGCTCGTCATCGAACACGTCCTCGAGCCACGCATCGCTACGCCGTGGGCATAGCTTCAGGAGAGGTCGGTCGAATGCGCGGCAGATCACTCCGGCAGCGGAGACTTGCTTCTCTGCCAGGTCCCGTCGCACTGGCTGCGACCACATCGCCGACCGTGTATGGAGACGCCATCAGCTCGAGGACGCCATCCATGCCGCGCAGGCGTTCCGCAACTGGTGTGCCATGCATGCACCATGCACGCAAGCGGCGGTGGGGGCATCCGTGTCGGCAACCGCTGCCCTGCAACCCGGTGAACTCTCCCCCTCCCATGCGCCGCTGCTGCACCGGGTTGGCGGCAGTAGAGGTAGTGTTGCCACGCTTGCAGACATCGGGTATGAAGAAGGCGCCAACAGCCGTACCACACGGCACCACCCTAGCTTTACCCCACCGACGACGCCCACCACAAACCCTCCTCTCACGGCGGGTGGGGCGGTACCGCTGACGGAGCGCCGCATGCTGGAGCACTACGCGGTCCTCCTCCACAACGTACGCGCAGCCGCCGCACGGGTCGCCACGTCAGACTACCACCGCTTTTACGCCGCAGTGGTGGAAGAACTGCTGACGGCGTCCACCTCTCGTAGTGGCAGTAGTGCCTTCTCGGTTCCACGCTCCGTGGTGTGGCAGGACGCTGCTGCATCCGCATACCATGGAGAAGGCGGAGAAGACGCTACGGCGCTGGCCGAACGTCGCCTTGCCGCGTGGGCATCGCACTGGCACAAGGATCTTAAGCAGTGGCACTCGCGCCACGGCCCGCATACCCCTGGTGCGGGTGACCCTGTTGACCCCCAGCAGTTACTGCTCCACGCCGACCTCTGGCAGGACGTGCTTGACGGTGCCGAGGGTGTTGTAGGAACACGGGAGGAAGACAAGTCGATGGCGGCGCTGCTGCTGCAGGGACAGTGGCGGGTCGCCATCGACAGCCTTCTTGAAGCCGACGCAACACCGCCCCGCTCCGCATCTGCGGCAGCGATCGAGCCGAACGGCAGCTCCTCTACGGCCCCCCAGCCACCGTCCGTCGCGGAACTCTTCTCCGCGGCGTCGGTGCGGCGCCGACACCGCGTGCCGTGGCGACCCTCACCTCACCGAGGCTCTGCGAACTCGTCCAGCAGCACGCTTCCGCCGCTGCCGCGGCGGTTTGCCCTTGCCCCTGTGACGCCGGCAGAGCTGCGCTTACTTCGACACCCGCCGTCGCCGGGGCTGCGCGTGCTGCCGCACTCGATAGCTGCTAAAGTGCAGCGAGCGGGGTGCCCGGAGCGGCCTCCAGGGGATGGCGTGGCGGCAGCACCATCGCTGCTGCTGGAGGCGGCCGCGGCTGCAGAGGTGGCAAGTGGCCGTGCCACAGGCATCCCGCCGACGTGCGTGGTCCGGCTGCGGCGTCGTCTATGGGTGCTGCAGCACCTCCCGCGCCACCTCCCAGCCTCTCTCGTCCGCTTCCAGGAACCGAGACGGCCATCGCTGCGCGCCGGCGGCGGCAGTGGTCGCGAGGTGCGGAGTGGGGGAATGCCACACGCGCACCTCCTTCGCAGCCACGCGCTGGAGAAGCTGCCGTGGTACACGCTCTGTGTGCTCGGCGAGGCGTTGGAGGCGAGTGGGAACGGCGGCTCAACAGTCGCGACGGTGCTGCGCAACGCACGCACGCACATGTGCGCTGCGCTCTTCCTCAGCGTGCATGCCGACTACGCGGCCCTGCACGACTACGCACACACCCTCTTTCTCACGCTCGGCAGCAGCATGGTCGCACGCGCGGTCGCCGCTCGACAACGGCAGCGAGGACGCAGCGCTGGTGGCAGCGACGGCGACGCGGCCGTCACCGTATTTGAGAGCGCCTTTGTGCAGACGGCTATCGCCCTGCTTCAGCCACCGCCGCCGGTGGCGTACGCAGCGGCCGGGCTGTCGCCAAGGCCCGCCTCTTCCTCCGGCAATGCTGCTAGCTTTCTCGCGAGATCGTCGTCAGCGCGGACGCCAAGCTCCAGCACAGACATCACCGACGTCCACGTGGTCCCGCCACGTGTGTTTCGCCGCCTCTGCGCCGCCGTGCAGGACTGGCGCAACTACCATCTCTCACTCTACTGTGAAACGCTAAGCCAAATTTCGGACAGCGACGGTATAGCGCTACGCGAGCTGGCGCGCGTGCTGGCAGCGCAGCCGCACGGCGAGGATGCTCTGCAAGAGGAAGCGGCTGTGGTGCTGGCGCCAGAGAGCGCGGCCGCCATCGTCACGGCTCTCCTGCTGCAGCTCCTCGATCAGCTGTCACGACCCTCAGCGTCGCCCTCGTCAACGACGGCACACGCCAGCGCCGGATGCAACCCGCAGGGTACATCGCCCTCCCTTCCTCCACTGCCGCCCGTCCTTTGCTTCAGTGTGCCGCACGACAAGGCGCACGCGGTGGCCAGCTACTTCAAAGGCATCTTCCATCCGTCGTTCTTCAGGCGCGTGGTGACGGCGGCGCCGTGCACGAATGGGGGCGAGTGCCAGTTGGGTAACGATGGCGCCGCGGCCACGTCCGCCATCGCCACCGCGATCACAACGGGTGCCCGCACGGCCGATGAAGGGAACGGTAACGCATCGGCGCTGCCATCCTTAGTTTTGCCGCCGGCTGAGTGGGAACGCAACGCCGCCGCGCGCCTTGTCGGTCGCACGCTGCGTCGCCTCGACCGCTACCCGACGCGCACGACAGAGGCCTTCTTCGCCCGCTATGTGCGTGGCGACGATGTGGACTCGAAGAGGGAGGGTGGTGAGGAGGGTGGCTCCGAAGTAGCCGCACCCCAGTCGGCTTCGACGACGGTTGCGCCTCCGCTCGCCATGAACCTCTTCATGGTGAACCTGCAAGCTGCCGTGGACCACTGGCATGAGCGCCACCGCCGCCCCATCCTCGGCGCTCCACCCACAGCATCAAGCCACGCACAGCAGCAGCAGGAGCAGGTGTCCCTACCGGCTCAGCCATTCGTGAAGGTAGCAGGAGATGGTCGCACAGCCAACACGGAATCGGCCGCTACCGCAGCGGCCACGCCCGAAGGTGCGGCGGCCTCGTTGGCAGAAGCTGGCGAGGATGGCTTACCTAACCCCATCGTTCTGCTCGCGTCCCCACCGATGCTCCCGCACGGACTGCACGCTGTCTACAAGCCTGCCGGCGTGAACTGCACCCTGCACGCACACTACCCGTCCCTCGTCTACCCGTTTCTCACTCGCGACCTGCCTTGGAGGGCGAGAGGGGCGGTCGCGGCGGATAGCAGCGACAGAAACCGTGGCGCTGGTGCATCGTCCTTTCCAGCCTCCTGCGTACCGGTGCTTCGTCAGCAGGGCCTCGTAAACCGCATTGACGTGGGCACAAGCGGCGTTGTCCTCGTTGCTCGTACCGCCGCCGCGCTGCACGGCGCCGCCGACGCGATGATACGAAAGCATCACATGCGCAAGACGTACCGTGCGCTTGTGCAACGGTGGCCGCCCTTCTCGTCCTCGTCCAGCGCGTCCACAGTGTCGTGCGGCGATGACATCGCAGCGGCGGCACCGCTCTTTAGCGTGTCACCCTTCTTGTCCCCGATGGCGGGCGCCGTTGTGTGCGCACCGGTGTACGCGGCTGGCGCCACGGCATCCTCGATCCGCCGGCGCTCAGCACTGCCGCTGAGTTATGGCCGCCAACTTCCGTCGTCTGAGGAACCCAGTGCACATGTGCTCGCAGTCTCTCGCGCCGGCTCGACTCCGTCGTGGTCATCGAGCGTACCCGTCTCTCCCTCCTCCTCTGCGCACGTGCATCAGCAGTACGCCACCCTGCACGCCGCTCTACAGGACCAGCGGAATGCCATCACGCGCTACCGCGTACTCGAGTACTTTGCGTCTGCCGGGGTCGCCTACGTGCAGGTGGAGCTGCGCAGCGGGCGGCGGCATCAGATACGGCAGCACTTTGCGCAGCTCGGCTTCCCTCTTGTTGGCGATGCTCGCTACCACGCCGGGGTAGTCGCAGGCCGCGCGGGAACGACGTTCGGGATGCAGCGAGCTGCGCTCCACGCCTACACGATTGACATCCTCGCCACCACAGACGGTGACGGCCTGGCGAGCGGCGAGGAGGTGCCCGACCGCGTGGTGGTGCAGGCGGCGCTGCCAGCCGACATGCATCGCGCTCTGCTTGCACTTCGGCAAGCGGAACAAGTCAAGTCGGGTCAGCAGCAGCTGCAGCAGCAACCTCGTGGCTGACGTGAGCCTCCCACCGCAGGCGAAGGGGAGACGCGAAATGGCGTGGCGGTGGTGGTGGTAGTGTGTCTCTCTCGCTCGCTCCAGCTCATGCTGGGCGCTTGACGCTCATCCTTACATACAACACGCGCACGCACACAATCACATGGACGCACTCGCGCACGTGTGCATACACCCAAGTCACTTCCTCTTCCTGCTGTCCCTCGGCCTCTTCGAGGGGGGTCATCGTCTGCGCGCCGAGAGACAAGGATGTCCGTGTCTGCGTGTTGGGGAAGAGGGAGCACACGTGGCGGCAGAACTTGTGCACCCGTGCATCCCCGCCAGTGGCGTCGCCATGGCCCCCCCGCCCACCCCATCCTTCGCCTCCCCCTCCCTGTCCTCCTCTCATCGCCGCCACCGCATCTTCTATCTTCCCTTGCCCTTCTCTGCCACACGCCGCCGCCGCCCCTCTCCCCTCCCCCCCCCTCCTCCTCGTCGTCCGTGATGGGACCCCGGTGACACGCACCAGCGACAACCACCGCGGATTGCGGCGCAGCGACTCAAGCACAGCTGCCGTTGAGGAGGCGTTGGGTGAGGGACGGAGGCGACAAGTCAAACCAACGCGCAGGCACGCCGACGTCCTGTTTGAGTCGAGTGCGCACTACACGGTGGGAAATCGACCATTGCAAGCATACACATGGCGCTGCCGCCTCCCGGCTCCTCCGCGTCAGCGTCGCCCAGCTCGTGCGACAAGGCCAGCTACTGCCTGCAGCAAGCACAGGCAGCGAAGGCGGCTGGTAACGCCGCACTGCAGGCCGGCAATCCACGCGGTGCCTCCTTCGAGTACAAGAAGGTGTACCTCTACCTCGCCGAGTACCTGCCATCAGATGTGGCTCAGTCAGCTTCCCCTGTTGCTCTGGGATACGGCAATGGCGGTGCCAGCGACGCTGGTAGCAACAGTGGGCTCGTGCAGATGTTGCAGCAACAACAACGCCGCAAGCAACCGAAGAATGTGGCGGGGGGAGCGGTGACTGGCAGGGAATCGTCAGCGTCGCCATCAATGGCGGAGGAGGCAGCGCTGCTCAAACTCCAGGAGGAGATGACACAGCTGTACGCCACGACCCTCAACAATCTCGCGCTGGCCCACATGAAACTGGGGCGTTACCGAGAGGGGGTGAAGTGCGCGACGGCCGTGCTGGAGCAACCAGCGCTGCGAGCCGCCCTCGATGCCGGCGCGGAACAGTGCACCCCCGCTCGGTTCAGCGACACCCCGGCTGGCAAGGCGCTGCTGCGTCGCGCCGCCTGCTACGTCAAGCTCTCCAACTGGGCTCTGGCCGAGGCAGATGTTTGCACGCTGAGAAGAGCAGCAGCAGGAGCCGCTGCTGCCAGCGGTGGCGATGCCCTCGATGCGGCGGTGGTGCAGTTGGCGCAAGCGGTGGAGCAAGGCCGTAAGGCAGAGGCCGCCAAGGAGAAGAAAATGATGCAGCTTATGTTTGCGTAGCGTCCGAGCGGTGGCGGTGCAGGGCGGAGGGAGGGGGAGGGGGCATGCAGACGCCCCACCCAAGAAATGGATGCGCCTCAGGGGCGAGGGGGGGAGCCTCCCCGCAAACCGTTTCTCGTTCGACCACTCGCACCACCAGCAACACCGAGAAGCCCCCTGCTGACCACCTAAAAAAGCGGTGCGTGCGCACATCAACGCCGGCACACACACACACAGTTGCATGCATGCGTACAGTGTGGCACATTGAAGTAGCAACCACGTGGGCGTCACACGTATGTGTGTGTGTGTGTGTGTGTGTGTGTGTGTGTGTGTGTATAGGTGCGGGCATGCAGACATGTCTTGTGTCTTCGCCTGCCGTATGCGGTCTGCTCGTTCCACCACCCACCCACTTCACCACTTCCTCTGTCTCTCCCTCTCCTCCCAACCCATCAACCCCACCCCACCCCCTCCTCGCTTCACGAAACAATGTCACGCATCGCTTGCACGCCACACTGCAAGCGGTCTTCGTGGCGCGGTTGACGTGGTGAAGCACACGTTTTCTCGGCTGGTGCGTGTGTTGTTTGCTGTGCCTGCTCCAGTCTGCAGCGGGCAGAGAGGCGGTGGTGGAGCCCACCACCCAACCATACACCCCACAGACACCAGGGAAAGTCGGAAGCACATCAAAATAGAGGATGCGGTGCTCTGCGCGGCGTGCCAACGTGGCGGCGCTGTACGAGTTCGTTGATGGCAACTTCCTCAACAACAAGCGGCCCGCCATCCCGGGTGGGGCGTGGCCGCTGGAGAGCTTGCGCCGCAAGAGTCTTGCCGACCTGCAGCAAATATGGTTGTCCTTGCTGAAGGAGCGCAACATGCTGAGCACCATCAAAGAACACTACCTGAGGCATCAGGAGGAGCTTGGGGCGATGCCGGCGCCGTCGCGGCTGAAGATGGTAGAGGAGTCGATGGAAAATGTGAAGAAGGTCGTGAAGGAGCGCGACGCCGAGGCGACGGCCGAGGCCGTGCGCATCTTCAAGGAGCGTCTCGCCAAAGGCATCTACCGCTACCCACCAGGGCCGCCACCCCCACCTGGGGCCCACGATCCGACGAGCACGGTGAAGCTGGTGCTGAGTCGCCGCGTCGACGAGGAGCGGCTGCGGGAGTTGCTTGGCCGCTTCGACGTGTTTGAGGCGCACAAGGGCATTGTGACGCTCACGATGCAGCTGCCCGAGGAAGTCCTGACGCAGAAGCGCGATGCGGAGCAACTGTGGCAGCAGTACATGGCAGAGCGGCGCGATGTGGAGGAGTACTACAAGTGGCCGGGCAGCAGCACGGGGAATGCCGAGTCGGCAAGTGTGTACGACCACACGGTGGTGGAGCTTGCCCCGGGGGTGTACAGTGGACACGGCGGCACATCAGCAGAAGAGTCGAACTGTGCGGGCGACAGCAACGCCGGCGCTCACGGCGTCGTCCAGGCAGCGCGGCTGTCGGTGCCACCACCCAAGACCCGGCCCCCGCCCCCGCGCAGCCCACTCGACCACATCAAGTACCAGCAGCGCTCTGTTCTCAGCAAGGCGGTCATTCAGCTCGGCTACTTCCCCAACATCACGACAACGGCGCCGCGGTTCACCAAGGCGGATGACGTGCCGCGTCCCGTACACCCGGACGAAATCGAGGGTCCGTGGGAGGTGCGCGTCACCTACGACACAAAGGACGGACTGGCCTACGTGCAGTCTCTCGCCCTGACGTCCATCGACGGTGCCGCTGTGCTCTCCGTGGAGGAGGAGTTTCCCGCAGCGGCGCAGCCGTACGCTGCCGTGGACCCGGCCTACCAGGAGGCCGTCCGCTGCGAGATGGCGCAGGAAGAGACCCTGATGAAGTGGCCGAACGTGCCAGCGTGGAAGTACCAGTACGACCTCTACACCAAGAAGCACATTGCCCAGGTGGTGCAGCACAACTACTCGAACGTGGTCGACTACATTGACCGCGAGGTGCTCCTGACCGGTCGCTCCGTCTGGGAGTCACCGATCGACATCGACCCCACGTGCGGCGGCATGAAGTCGGTGCCGGCGCACGCGAAGAAGCCAAAGCGTTACATGACACACGGCTTGGGCGAGGTCGGGGTGACGGACATCTAGGGGAAGAAAGGTGACCATGGTGCTGCTACCAGTGGTGCTTGGTTGTGTCAAGGTGGGAGGCGGGGGTGTTCGAGACCGTGCGAAGAATATGTGTTCAATGTGTGTGTGTGTGTGTGTGTGTGTGCGGGCGCGCGACTCACAGAGATGCAGAAGGAATGGGCGGGGGGAATGGACGGACGTGGAAAAACAAAGGGAACCCCAGAGACGCACCCGCCCCCCTCCCCCGCCTCTCTCGACACCGTCGCGTGCGCCTCCGCCGCAGGTGGCTTAACATCACAGCAATCAACGGAGCAAAGGTATTAAGGTCTCAGACCGTCGATCCGTGACGCGTGCAGCTAAGCTGTGTGTGCGTGTATGTGTGTGTGTGTGTTGATCGCATCACAGAATAGTCGGTGGGGAAGGTCGGCGTTGTCGCGGCAGTGTATGCGTGCGCATCTGTTCAGGATAGCGAGAACGAAGATGGGCATATCGCGTAGAGCTGGAGGCGACCCCGCTGCGCACCTTCGCGCGCCGTCCAGTAGGCAACGAAGAGGGGGTGGATGGGGGCGGGTTGCCATGTGCGCCCTCAGCGCCGTCACCCCACCCCCACATCGGACTTCATGGTGATCCCACTCCCTCCTCTCTTCTCTCCTACCCAAACACGTATGTGTGGCGTATGGCCGGCTGGCTGCCACGGAGGGGTGGGGCCTGTCGTTGATGGAAACACGCTCGAGCACACACACACCCACAAACATAGAGCGCGCGGGAGAGGTCAAGAGGGTGCTCGTCAAGCATTTCACTCGGCATTTTTTTCTCTGCGCACGATGAGTGGCCACGCCACGGAAGAGGCCAGCAGCCTCCTCTCCACCAGCGGCCACGCGGGGCGGCAGCGCAGCACCTCTATCGTGGGCGCAGAGGGCCGCGCCGACAACAGCAGCGGCAGTGGCAGCTCCACTGCAGCCTTTCACAGCAGCAGTTGCGCGGGTGCCACCCCTAGTGCTGGTGGTGTTGCATCCGGCGGGCCTCTCACGTCGTGGCGCCGATCCCTATCACCTTTCAGCGCCGCAACTGCCTTGAGCGGTGGCTGTGCGCCCATCACCACCGTCCACAGTAACAGTGGCGTCGGCGGTGGAGCGTCAACGCAGTCGCGTCTACGGCCGTCATCCCTGCAGCACTGTCGAGCGTCTAGTGTTGTATGGGGTGGACTGGTGAGCGCGCGCGGTGGCACAGCGGCAGCCGGCAGCAGCAACACCAACGCGTCCGCGGTGACCAATGTATATACGCTGCAGCTTCCGGGCGACGACGGTGGCATTGAGATGGCCGCGGCACAAGCCCCGCTGCTGGCTGCACTGCGCATGCGTGAAACGTATAAGGGCGTTGACAAGGGCCAGTGCGAAGTGGGCGTTGGCAGCACCGGCAGCGGCGCATCCAACAGCCTCACCAGTGCCGCCGCTTTGGCTGCCGAGGCGAGCCGCACCACGCATCCAATGCAAGGTGTCCCGCACCCCCCCCAACCCGCATCCCAGGCGCAGCACCAGCAAGTCCCCTCACCACCGCTCATGACGGGGCCCACCACCCTGCAGCAGGTGGACGGCGTTTTCTACTGGTCGGACGAGAAGACGCCAATCGCCTCGTGGGCAGAGTTCCGCGCCGACGTGCTTGCGCTGGCGGCGTGCGTGCAAGACCCCTCCTGCGTTGCGGCGAGCAAGTACCGCCTCGAAGTGCTGGAGGAGAAGTACCACCTCCATCGGCTCTACAACGCCGACGTCGAGGAGAACAGCGACCACTACCGCCGCGGTGGCGGCCTCTTCGCGAACGCCTGCCGCGTCGATACCTGTGTCGGAGCCACAACCGCAATGAACGCTCAGGCGCTGGTTGAGTATATCCAGCGCACCGTTGACGAGCGCGGCGACGACATTGTCGGCGTGTCTGACAGCACACCACTGGGAAGTGCGTTGGGCACGGCAGGTGCCAGTGGCGGCGGCGGCGTTGTGGGAGCGCAGGGTGGGGAGCAGCTGACGCTGGCTCGCGTCTGCGAGCTGCTCGACTTCCCCGAACCCTACCTACTGACGGTGGAAGGGCTCGGCCTCCACCCGTCGGTGAACCGCGCCTTGCCGTACTACGACGCGCTGGACCCCTCGATGAACGGCGGTGGCCGCAACAGCGCCGCGCTGCTTCGCCTTTTTCTCTCCCTTGACCAACCCCCACAGTGGGGGGCGTATCTGGCGGGTGTGGTGCTGCCGTGCCTGAGGCGCAACGAGCTGCGCACGGGCGGCGTCCAAGCGACGGAGATGACTCTCGAGATCACGGGTGCGCTCCCCCAGGAATGGGAAAACACGGCCGCGTGGGTTCGAGCGCACGAGCTCGACAGCTTCTGTAGCAACCAGTTCCAGCTTGCCTTCCCAGTCACGAAGTGGTGCAGCCGCGGCGGCAGCGTCGGGAGTAGGGCATTCTCCCTCTTCGACATGCACGTCGGCCGCGCATACAGCGGTGAGGCGTGCGATGACCACTCGGTCACCGCCAACGACATGCACGGCGTCAGCCGCGGCCCCTCTGACTCGGTGGCCAACGGGAACGCCGCCTCTGCTGCAGCCCTCCCACCCGGCGCGAGTCCTGACGAGGCGCTGAACTACGACAACTACCAGCAGCTGCTCGACCACATATTCCTCCCCCTCTTCATGGCCACTCTGGCGCCGGAGGACCCGAAGTACGTCGACCTCGCAACACTGCTGCAGCACACCGGTGCTGTCCTCCTTACCGGTAATGAGAACGCGGACGTCATGGGCAGCACCGCCGCGGGCGGTGGTGGGCGCGGATGTGCAGGCGGCAGTCGCGCGGATGGTGGCGCCGCAGCCGGCAAGGCCGCGGCGCTGCACGTGGACGCGATGAGCACCGACTGGCGACGTCGTCCGGCTGACACGCCGTACACGGAGCCCGTCTCTCTCACGTACCTCTGCTACTACATCTGGGCGAACCTATGCTCACTGAACGCGCTGCGCCGCCGTCGTGGGCAGAACGTGCTGCAACTACGTGTCGTGGCATCCAGTGCCACAATGCCAAACACGTCCTCGGGGTACGACGCGAGTCTGCTGCTGCTGTCGTACCTCATCGCCGACCTCGTCGTCGACGCCGTCGCGCTGGACCGGCAGCCGGTACTGCAGTACCTCTACGGTCTTCACCAGATCGGCGTGGCCATGTGCCCCATCGCCCGCAGCAGTCTCGGCACAACAAGCCTGGACGAGCACCCTGTGGCACGACTGCTGTGGCGCGGCCTGTGCATCTCGCTCTGCACCCTCAACCCTCTATACTACCACTCCTCACAGGAGCCACTGTTGGAGGAATACACGATGGCGGCAAAGATGCACCGCCTCTCACCGACCGACATCAGCGAGATGGCGCTGCACTCAGTGTGCATGTCCTCGTTCGAAGACGACGTGAAGGCGTCATGGATCGGCGCAGGGCTCCTGCGCGACGGGTGGCGGGCAAACACGGTCGAGCTGACCAGCGTACCGACGGCGCGGCTGCAGCTGCGCCACGAGTCATGGACGGCGGAGCGTAAGCTGCTGCTCCTGCCGTCCAGCTCACCGGTAGGCTTCCCTATAGGGGCCGCAGCGTCCGTCGCCGAGATCGGGTCGCCGTTGGACGGGACGCAGAGCGTGGTCACCCGCGACATGGCCACAGCACCGAGGCGTTTCACCACTACACTGCCGCCGCATCGGCACGCATCCTGCGTCTTGACCCCGGATGGGCAAGCGGGCATGGGCTCGACGGGCGGGGCAGCTGCTGCACTCCAGTCCCAGGCGCCGTACGCCGTGCTGGATCCCGCCGTTGACTTTCCGCGCGCCACCCTCATTGGTCCCTTCGACCGCGACATCCAAAATGCCCACCTCGTGCAGGCGCTGCATCGTGCCCTGGACCTGCGCCACCAGTACTGCTCGCTGCCCCTACCACCCGAGCCTTCCTCCAGCGCTGCCGCCGCCGCTGGCGACTCGGTGAGCAGCAGTGACGCCAAGGCCGGCTGGCTGGCGACGCTGACTCACGACCCGCACGCGGTACTGCCGCACCCAACACAGTCGATGAGCTGGGCCTTCAAGGGCACCGTGCCGTCGTCGTCGCAGCATAATAGGATGAGCGGCGGACATGCCGCTGGCGCCACCGGCGCGTCCTCGATGGTGCACGGCGCCAGCTCGTACCTGGAGTTTGACGAGGACGAGTGGAAGTACAAGACAGTGGAGGGCATCATTGTGCCGCATGAGGTGCACCAGATTCCGCGCCTGCCGCAGGACATGTACCACTACACGGAGTTCTGCAATCACGTGGAGGAAATACGTCGCCTCATCGACAACATCCGCGTCCGCGACTTTGCACTGCGGCGGCTGCAGCTGCTGGAGCACCGCTTCAAGCTGCACGCGGCGGTGAATCATAGCCGTGAGCTTGGCAGCACAGCGGCGCGTGCGTCGCACAACCGTGACTTTTATCAATCGACCAAGGTGGACAACAACATCCGCATGGAGACAGGTATGACGGCGCGCCAGCTTCTTGCCTTCATCGTGGACAAGGCAACGCACAACGGTGACGATATTGTGTCACACCCCAAAGGCAAGGAGCCGCAGACGCTGCGCCAGCTCCTTGCGGACCTGCACATCACGGCGGACTCGCTGACGGTGGACGACTTGAACGTGCAAGCCGGTGCAACATCGAGCGACGGCGGTGCACCGCAGAATCTGTTTGCGTCGGAGGGGCAGCAGCAGGACGAGCTGCTGACGCTACTGTTGAAGACGGACAACCAAATGAATGGCCGCTACTTCGCGGAGCTGACGAAGCGCACCTTCGAGGAGCTGTCGCGCGATCAGCACACCTTCTCGGAGAGCCGACTATCCGTCTACGGCGCCAGTGCCGAGGAATGGGCGCTGCTGTCGCACTGGTTCGACACCCACGGTATGTCCTCCTCGCACAACCAGTGGGTGGTGCAGGTGCCGCGCATCTACAGCTCCCTCCGCAAAGCAGGCCGAGTCGCCAGCTTCGCCGAATACCTCGAGCACGTCTTCGAGCCCCTGTGGCGCATCTCGCTGCACCCAAACAGCGACCCGCGTCTTTTCCACTTCATCAACCACATTGCCGCCTTTGACTGCGTCGAGGATGAGCGGCGGCCGGACGTCCCGCTGCACCTGGCAATGCGCTCCCCGCACGAGTGGACAACGGAGGACGAGCCACCGTACAACTACTACCTCTACCACCTGTACGCCAATCTGCGCTCGCTGAACCGCTTCCGGCAGCGGCGCCGCTTCTCGGTCTTCTCCTTCCGTCCCAGCTGCGGCGAGGCCGGCAGCGTCGACCACCTTATTGGCGGCTTTCTGCTGGCGCAGGGCATCAACTACGGCGTGCGCCTCGCCGACAGCACGCCGCTGCAGTACCTCTTCTACTTGGCCCAGATTGGTGTGACGCTGAGCCCGCTCAGCAACAACACGAAGCTGCAGTTGAACTACCTGCACAACCCCTTCCCGCAGCTCTTCAAGCGTGGGCTGCGCGTCTCACTCGGCACGGACAGTCCGCTGCTCTACCACCACACGCAGGAGCCGCTGCTCGAGGAGTACTCTATCGCCTCCAAGATATGGAAGCTGAGCCCGAACGACCTCTCCGAGGTGGCGCGCAACAGCGTGCTGCTGTCGAACTTCAGTGTGCGGTTCAAGGAGGAGAAGCTCGGCGCCATGCATTTCCTTTCCAGTAGCGCCGGCAACGACGTTGCCAAGACGCGCCTGTCCGACGTGCGCGTCGCGTACCGCTTCGAGGCGTATCACACGGAGGTGGGCTTCCTTGAGTATATCTCCGGTTTGCACTTTCACCGCGCGCTGCTGACGCTCAAAATGGAGGCGCAGTGCATGCAACTGTACGGCGTCAACACGGGCGACAGAAGCAGCAGCAGCAGTACCGGTGCCGGCGTTGTCGGCCTCATCGACAAAACCCCGAAGGAGGCAGACCTTGTGCAACTGGAGGTGCAGCGCACGTGCATGCAGCAGCAGCTGCGGGAGCTGACCAGCGCCGTCAGCGAGCTCCACAGGCAAAACCGGCTCCTCACAACGAAGCTCGCGGAGGAGAAGGAGCGTGATCAGCTGGCGGCGCAGCTGCGCCGCCACCGGGTGGATGCCAAGTTACGTGAGCTGCAAAGTCTCGTGACGCAGAAGGAAGCGCGCGCGCACGCAAGCGCAGTAGCAGCAACACCAGCAGAGCACCAGCAGCCTCAGGATACGCCGGACGACGATGAAGGCAGTGTGCATGCCGACAGGAGCCACGTTCCATCCGTCCCTCATCAGCTGTCGCCGTCGCCGCTCTCCTCTGGGTCGCTGCGGGCAGGTCTGGCGGCTGTGAGCATGCCACCAGCTGCAGCGGTGCCTGCCGCTGCGCCCAGTGCCCTGCCACCACCGTCTTCGCCAACTCCTCACGGACCGGCCGACAACACCAACAGTATACTGTGCACTCGCAAGCAGCTGCTGCAGCAGCAGCAGCAGCAGGGCGACGCCGTGGCGCAGACACGTCGACTGCTTGCGCACACGGAGTCTCTATGGCGCACCTACCCCGTGCAGGCCGACGGCCTGCACGGGGCGGATGGCGGCAGGGGCAAGCAACCGACCCCGCAGCTGCCTCCGTTGGAAGCCACCGCCACCACCTCTTCCTCGCAGCCATCGGCGTCACCCGCGTCACTGCGCAAGCGATGATCACCATCGCCATTCGTCGATGATGAACGGTAGAGAGAAACAGAGGCGGGGGCGAGGTGGGAGAAGTGAGTATGGAGAGGGGGAGAGAGTGTGACGGCGGCGGCAAACGGTGGCGAGATGGCATGCCCGTGTCGCATCAGCTGCCAGTGCTTTCTCTTCTTCTCCCCCGCCTCTCTCCCCTTCCCCGCCACATCCTCCTTCTGCCTGTCCGTCTAGTCTCTCCCCACCCACCCACCCACCCACACACCGACACACCGACACGCAACCATGTGCGGCCAATGTCAGCGCCGTGGTCCTCGCACACCTACACGCCTACTCGTCCGGACGCCAGGCTTGGGACGGACGTCCCTGCGCCGTTCCTGGCCGCGCCCGCGCGCGGATGTACCTGTGCGTGCAGCCGCTTTGTGCACACGCACGCGTGTACGCGTGTATTTTCTTTTCATGTTCTTCATCATCATGTACAGTAGCACCCGTGCGGCACGACGGCGGCGGCGACCACCACCACCATCGCCGCCGCCTCCGCCCTGTTTCCTTATGTATGGCATCATCCATCAATGACGGCCTGTGCGCACAGAAGCGTGTCGGTCTCTCGGAGGAGATGCGCATGGTGTATGCGTGTGTATGCCCTGTCCCCTCAGCACGGAATGGAAAACGAGTGCGCATCCCTCCCCCCCCCTCCTCCCCCCTCGCCCGAAGTGACCGTGACAAAGTCGTGCCGGTGGCCACCACGAGGAAAGAGTTGCTCATCCAGAAGCAAAGTGAGTGAGTGAGGGGGGGAGGGGCGACAGTGCGATAGCAGGGAGAGGTGGCGCTCCCTCCCCTCCCCTCCCCACACACACACACACATGCCCCCACACACATCTTCGTTCCCCATTCCCTTCCGTATCTTTCCATTGCCCTTTCGCTGCTCCTCTATACACGCACCCGCGCCCTCATCCCATGCGCGCGTTGCCACCGCTGTGGTGTACCCGCAGGCCGATCAAGTGGGCATCTCTTCATGCCTTTGGACTTCACCACCACTGTGCCCCCTCCCCTCCCCCGTCACTCGTATCGACTTCCAGAAGCAACGCACTCGCTTCCAAGACAGCGATTGCGTTCATGCGTCCGCGCGCAGCTAGAAGACCCCCACCCACACTCTCCACTCGCGTGCTCGCCCGGAGACTGACGTCTTCTCTCCGGCGTGTCTCCCCAGTCCGTTCCCCATCAGACGTTGCGCCGTAGCAGTCCGTAGTCCCCCCTCCCCTCCCCTCCCTCCCTTTCCCTTTGTGTATTAGATGTAGCGTCGCGTATACGTAGAGGCCGTAGTAGTCGTCTCTCCCAGCCCCACCCCCACCCACTCCCTCCCCTCCTCTCACCCACCCTTTCTCTCGCGTTGTTTGTAGTCGCGCGAAGGCCATGCGCAGTTCACGTCATCTGTGTGGCCTGCCCACTGTCCGGACTGTCGCGGCAACGGGCTGGCGCTACCACCGTCACGGGGCACCGGAGAAGGTGCTGCAGTATGAACGGTATCGCGTCCCCTTCGACCGCACGAGTGGGCAGGTGGTGGTGAAGATGTTAGCAGCGCCAGTCCACCGGCATGACAAGAATCTTATCGAAGGTCACGGGGGCCCGATTGCGGTGCCCAAGACGTGTCTGCCACACGTCGCCGGTGTCGAGGGTGTCGGCGTGGTCGAGGAAGTCGGCTCCAACGCGCAGCTAGCGCTGAAGGAGGGGGATTTGGTGTGGATCAACAACCCCGCTGTTGGCAGCTGGGCGACGCACATCGTCACGGATGCCGAGAACCTCGATGTCGTCCCGTGTCGCGCGGATGTCGATATCGAGTACCTCGCCTCGCTGTCCCTGTTCCACACGGCGTACCATCTCACACACGACTTTGTGAACATCCAGCCGAACGATGTCGTGCTGCAGACCGGCGCCTCCTCGTCGATCGCCCAGATCTGCCAAGGCTACGTGCGCGCCAAGGGTGCGAAGCTTTTTCAGACGATGCAGCTGGGCCGCACAGAGCACGCCCACCTGCTCGCCTTCTTCAAACTGCGCGGCGCCTTTGCGGTCGTGCCGTACAACTACGCACGGACGAACTACATGCGCCGCCTTCTCTCCGACGTGCCGCCGCCGAAGCTGCTGCTGAACCACACCTGTGGCGGGTACGCCTCGAACCTCGTCAACCTGCTTGGCGACAACGGCGTCTGTGTCACGTACGGCAACACGAGTCACCAGCCGATGCAGATCTCTAACATGGACGCGATTGCGCGCGGCGTTCAGCTGAAGGGCTTCTTTCTACCGAGCTGGATTCGGCGGCACACGCGCGAGGCTCGCATGCGGGTGCACCAGAACGTGGTGGAGAGCATGACCATCACCCAGGGTCACGGGATCTTTCGCGCACAGCGATTCAAGATGGACGGCGACTCGGCGTTCGCCTTCAGCAATGCCTGGGACGCCCCGCTCGCCTCGCGTAAAGCCGTGCTGCGCATGGTCGGCGAGTACGGCGAGTGGCGTCGCCCGCGCTCTGACCAGGCGGGGTGGAACATCGGGCGTGCCGTCTGGGAGGACATGCTGCAGCAGATGTGGGAGTCCGCCAGCACAACGGAGAACCCGCAGTCGATGAAGTACTACACGCCGTTCGACGACATCCACTCGTCCTTCTACGACGCGAAGCAGTCGAGAGAGATGGGGCACCGCGACGTGTTCTTCCGTCGTCCCAATGCACCGCGCCACAACGCCGCCGAGCAGCAGCAGCAGCAGCAGTCGTAGCAGATGGCAATGCATCACATACGTGCGTGCGTGCGTGTGTGTATGTGTGTGTGTGTGTGGTCGCCTCTTTCTGAATCGTGAGGTGCAGCAGTAGTGTGCTGCCCTCCTCCTCCTCCTCCTCCTCCTCCCCCCCCCCATTCGGCGAACACACACAAGACGACGCACGAGGCCATGCTTGCATGGGCCTGCCGCCCCTTGTGTGTCCTTCTCTTGTTGATGGCAGCCCGAGAAGCCAGCTGATGTGTTGGCGATGGCACCGCACGCTGAGGGCGAGGGAGGGGAAAAGGGGCAACCGTGTTGCGCGTCATCGTCGCCCTTGCGACCTCTCGTCCTCGTCTTCGCTGTCGCACTCCCTCCCTCCCTCCTCCCGCGTCGTAGAGCACAGCAACGGATGACAACGGGGGCGGAGCTTCCCAGCTGACGGAGAAGGCGTGTCTACTTGTATGCAGAGTGTCGGTCTTTGTGCGCGTGCGGCTGTTCTTGCCCCCTCCCCACCTCCCCATCTTCGGCCCCCCCCTACCTACCTCCTCTCTTTTCTCCGCCTAATGCCTTCTGCACATGCGCTTCCCAACGACACGCACGCGCACACGCCTACGCCATGCGTGCCTCCCCACATGTGCCCCGTCGCGCTCTCTGCGCACCCCGGGCGTCCTTCCTGCAGAACTGCCGTAGAGCCAGTCGCGTTGCCTTTTGCGCCAGACCCTCGCTGCAGTGTGCTCTTGGACGAGGGTGGTGTGTCCTCTACGCGGCTTCTGTCGCTGCTCTCCGCCCCCCCCTCCTCGTGACGTGTGTGTGTGTGTGTGTGTGTGAGAGAGAGAGCCGTCGCCAGCGTCTCCCTTCGAATCGTTTCCCTCTCAGGCAGTTTTCGGGCCGTGGTGCGGGGGAGGTCACGCATCGCATCGCATCGGTCCAGCGAGGCGGAACAAAGATAAAAGCACCGAGACGGAGGGAAGGGGGAGCAGCGGTGTTTCGTCGGGGGACCGCGACAGAACCCGCTCGTGCTCTCTCCCTGCTCAGGCACTTCGGGAGTTGCCTTGTACGCACCCGACACAGGCACCGAATCCCACGTATGTGCTCGCCAATGTCGGCACATGCGATGAGGACACTTGGCGGGGTGCGGTGTTGGACGGCTGCGGCGACCAGCGTGTGGCACTCGCGGCACCGATGTCCTCCCTGGTCCAGCACCGTGTGGCAGCGCGGTGCTTGTGTCGGCCTCACACTCGGCAGCATGAGCACAAGTGGCGCACTCTGCACGGCGTACCGCCACCAAGCCACGGACCAGTTCCATCGATTCCTGCACAACCCGCATGTGGTGCAACCGGACGGGGTCGATGGGCTGCCACGGGTGAAGGGCGATCAGCAACAGTGGCTCAACACGGAGCAGTGGCACGGGTACAGCGATACGTACTTGCAGCGGCACATGCAGTACCCCGCCACCGTCGAGCTGAACAACCCCGCCGTCAACGCACGACACGACCTCCTCTACGAATGTCTGGGACTTGTGTACGAGCTGTACGGTAGCCTCGCCGAGGATCTGCAGGAGCTCCACGATGACCCCCTGCACCCGCACTTCCACCGCCGCATCGCCCGCGTCAAGCGCGACCGCGAGCGCATCGCCGCCGAGCTCGACAAGCGCTACGCTAAACTGCATCCAACAGTGAAGACGGTGTACGACGCGTTCCTCGTCCGTCGCTACTACCACCTCGCCGACTGGATCGAGCATGTGGAGCGGAAGCGGGAAGGTCTCATCAATGACCTCAGCCCCGATTTCATGGAAAAGACAATGGGCATGCGTGGGATCGCGGAGCAGTACCTGCGGCATCTGCGTGTCCTCGAGCACGCCCTTTACGAAGATCCTCTCATGGGCCTCCTCGAGGGTGATCGGGGCACGAACGCCCTCGATCAGTATACGCCTAGCGAGCTGGCGATCCTGCGGCAGAAGGCGGCCTACTTCCGCAAGATGCGCCGGTTCGGCGAGAATCAACTGGACGCCGACCTGCACACGCACTGAAGCGTGGGCCCAGTCCACCAATATGTGCCCCCCGGTGTGGTACCCCCCCCCCCTGCTGCAACAACCGCGTCTTGTCGGACACCTCACCACCCCCTCCCCACCATCACCACCACTACCTTTCCTCATGCTTCCGAAACCTATGCGCGAACATCCCTCCGACGATCACCGCGCCACCCTCACACCCGCCAGTGAAGGTGGCGACCTGGAGTAGTGCGCACCCACGCACGGTCCCTCCCTCTCTCGAACCCCACATAGGCGGCACCCTGTCCTTGGTCTTCCGTGCCCCCCCCCCCGACCCGACCCGAGCCACTCCCCTTCTGTGTCACCACCGTGCCATTTGTGAGGCGGCGGACACACTCCT
>NC_018309.1:0-1254 GCF_000234665.1 Leishmania mexicana MHOM/GT/2001/U1103
CACCCTAACCCTAACCCTAACCCTAACCCTAACCCTAACCCTAACCCTAACCCTAACCCTAACCCTAACCCTAACCCTAACCCTAACCCTAACCCTAACCCTAACCCTAACCCTAACCCTAACCCTAACCCTAACCCTAACCCTAACCCTAACCCTAACCCTAACCCTAACCCTAACCCTAACCCTAACCCTAACCCTAACCCTAACCCTAACCCTAACCCTAACCCTAACCCTAACCCTAACCCTAACCCTAACCCTAACCCTAACCCTAACCCTAACCCTAACCCTAACCCTAACCCTAACCCTAACCCTAACCCTAACCCTAACCCTAACCCTAACCCTAACCCTAACCCTAACCCTAACCCTAACCCTAACCCTAACCCTAACCCTAACCCTAACCCTAACCCTAACCCTAACCCTAACCCTAACCCTAACCCTAACCCTAACCCTAACCCTAACCCTAACCCTAACCCTAACCCTAACCCTAACCCTAACCCTAACCCTAACCCTAACCCTAACCCTAACCCTAACCCTAACCCTAACCCTAACCCTAACCCTAACCCTAACCCTAACCCTAACCCTAACCCTAACCCTAACCCTAACCCTAACCCTAACCCTAACCCTAACCCTAACCCTAACCCTAACCCTAACCCTAACCCTAACCCTAACCCTAACCCTAACCCTAACCCTAACCCTAACCCTAACCCTAACCCTAACCCTAACCCTAACCCTAACCCTAACCCTAACCCTAACCCTAACCCTAACCCTAACCCTAACCCTAACCCTAACCCTAACCCTAACCCTAACCCGCACATGCACGGGTGCTGTAGTTTTGTAAAGCGAGTTAATGATGGAAAGCAGGGTGCGCAGAGGAATGGGGTGCTTTTTGCTGAGGAACGCCCTCTAGGGCTTTTAGGCGCACACGAGGCGTTTGTTGGAAGATTCGGCAAAGTTATAGGAACCTGTTTTTATGAGCGGGGCGTAGTTCTGGATGGCGCCTTGGCCAAGAAAGCGCCGCGTGGTCTCCTTTTCTTCAACGTTCGTAGGGTGAGTGCGCTTTTTCGTGGTGGGAACACTAACGGTGATCTTTTGTTGCCGAAATCGCCGTTGGGCTGACAGCTGGGAAAGCACACGCGCATCCGCAGTTATTTTCACAGATCAGTGATACGGTGCTTTTATTGGGAGGAAACAGTCTCCTTATCATCACAAAAAGTGATCGTTTGGTATGCGAGGTTGCCGAGAGCCAGATTATGT